>NC_135561.1:9493731-9536231 GCF_964340395.1 Glandiceps talaboti
TTTCCGTCCGTTTAGTGTGTTTTCATGAAATGCTGAGACCCATTTAATTGAAGCGGGACATTCCTGTTCATGTGTTTAGATTCATGCTATAGATGCCCCAGAATCATGAGAATGTAATATTGCGCGGTGTCATGGATGTTCATTGCTTTGTGGAATACCTTGTCTGTAATGTGCGCGCCATTGTCTCTGACGACTGTACTTGGCAAACATTTGAACCACCAAAACCATCATTCCTGGGTAGCAGACAACAATTGTATATCATGGAGTAAATTGACCTGTACCCCAATACGAAATGTCGACTTTATCCGTCTCTATGCGTCGTACACACCAGTGACCAACCTGCCCATCAAGTATGTCCAGAGCAACTGGCTGATTTAATATTCATAGCCATCGGAAAGGTATCAGCTAGGCAAAATGGTGGACGGTGGAACGTTTCCGTATATTCGAACATTTGCGCAACCTCTGCACAAGCTTTGCCCAAGCGGAAACAGTCGCCAAATGAGATTTTTCGGATAATATTAAAATGGTAACTCGGCGTGACAGCGGTATGTATGTATGTATGTATGTATGTATGTATGTATGTATGTATGTATGTATGTATGTATGTATGTATGTATGTATGTGTGTATGTATGTATGTATGTATGTATGTATGTGTATGGTTTATCCTGTGCGCCTAAGGTTTAGTAAAACTCTTCTCGATATCTATAAAAGGTGTGAAGATATGGCAGTGCTTCGAGGCGAAAAAAAATTGGTACACTTTCATTCTCAACGATTGACAATATCTCTTTCTCTGAGAGTCCGATAAATGATTATATTTTGCTTTAATGTGGTTTGGTGGATGGGGCAATGATTTTAGGGTCCGAACTGTAAAATACAAAATCATGCCATGTGTACAGATACATAGCATTTCTTCTTTTGCTTGCATCATGACCTGGTGAGAATTCGTATGTTTACAGTATTTCTCTCAAAATATATATAATCTTTGATATGTAATAAATACAATAGAATGGACATATATGAAAAAAGATTGATATACTACGAAGAATGTGCAGAGAAACACCATTACAATTGGTTGCAGATTTCCAGCATCGATGTGTCTGTACAGTGAACAACGTTGGTTCACACGTATTTCTACATAAATTCTCTCAAAATTATTGCATGAGTAAAATATAACCGAGTCCAAAATACATTGACCTTTTCCAAGGCATAATGACCCACCTTAAAAGTTAATAGGTTTTTGACAGATTTGTTCTCATTTTCACCAGAGATGGTTCATAAGTGTCTGATGTTGGCTGGAATTTCCAGCCACGAACTATCGCTGGTTTATAGGTCTCTGTGGTTGGCTTGAATTTCAAGCCACAAACCAGAGATGGTTCATAGGTCTCTGTGGTTGGCTGGAATTTCCAGCCACATACCTTAAAAATCACCCATATTATGCACAAAGTGGTGAAGAAAAATAGCCTATTTCCACTTTTTTGTGCATATAATGACCATGAAATTGACCATTTGGAACGGTCAATGTATTTTGGACTCAGTTAATATATATTTTGAGGGACCTGTTCAAACCCTATTAAAGCCCCGTTTTTATAGGGGCATATTGCAATTGCAATTGTAAAATGATATTATTGGGTACGAACTAACTACATCATGTACATCATATGTTACATGGTTCAGGGACAAATGCCCCCCCCCCCCCCGGGACAAATGCTTTCCTGACAAACGCCCCTGTAGGAAAATTGCCCCAGATAAACGCCCCCGGTAGGACTGTCATTGCCTACGAATAGAGAAAAAAAAATCTACATGAATCATCTTTACAAAATAGCTGCATTGTGGCATTTGGTCGAAGATTACGTAAATTTGAAATCACCAAAATCGTTAGTTAGATGACATTTTTTTTATCGTCTGAAACAGATTAACACGTGTTTTAACAACGGATTCAGAAAAACTTCAAAATTAATTTCACATGTCGCAGAGGGACTAGGATTCACGAAGTATTGAATGTATGGGCGCGAGCGGATTAAGCTTTGCATTTCCGGAATATGTGCTCAATGTAGCCTACTTACAATGTGCTATCTCGAGTTAGTAGAAATGTCATTGATTTTACCATTATTGTCCTTCTGTGTGTTCTATGAAATTATCGGTTATAGCAGTTGTATGCAGATTGATTAAACTGGTAATTCCAAATCCAACGTATAATGCCAATTTTTTTTTTAAAGTAAATAAAATCACATACATGTGCACTATGATGGAGCTTGATGTGAGCATCGATGTAGTGATAGGATTTTAAGTAATTTATGCATATAAGGGAAATTCAAACTAGCATAGGGAGCACTGACTTTTAGCTAATGTTTTTGTCCTATTTTGCACAGAATAAGTTTCACATAGCTCTCATATTTCATATATAATTTGTCTTAATATATACTGATTACATCTGAATAGATATAACTGATGTTTACTGAGTTTGGTAGTCAATATATCAGGTTTACGATCAGACTGGGGATATTAGTCTATCAACAACCTATGACCCAGTTGTCAGTCAGGCTTACACAGAGTACGGGTGACGGCGGAGCTTGGTGTGAGCATGGGTGCATTATCCGTGGTGTGAGACAGGATAATTCAAATACGAAAAGAAAACAATGTCAAATAAAAGAGGATACAATAATTTATTTTGGTGGGAGAAGATACAATGTACCTCCAGTCCTCCACACACAAGGTCATATTCACATTGAATAGGTCGTAGCGACAACTAAAACACCCACCCTATGTCTCAATCATTATGTACATGTTGTGACTGTCTGAGTGATGTTATACATCACAACATGATTAGGAAGATTAGCCTTGGACATGTCCAAACGTGTACAGCGGTCTTTCAAGTATGTAAATACCGTAACTAGGTCCCTTCCCGTGACAACCAATTCCCTCGGGGTCTGGTGTTGCCTACCACGCTACTGGAGTTTTTAGAGTTTTTGTTTTGGAGAGCTTGACAACAATTTAATACAAGTGAATGTGTTCAAATATATGTAGGTGTTCAATACAAAGTGATATGTCTACAAGAGGATACACCACACCTGCATCTAAATCACGGGTGATTATCTAAGTTGTCATCTTCAATTGACACCAGGTTAAACATTTCCTTTAGTAGGAAAATGTTTACAATGTTGCTATATGGCATTCATTTCAATTTAATTAAATTCTGTCGCATCTATGTAGCAGTTGTTGTAAATATACTACTTAGGAGATATAGCTAATGTAAATGTCAATTATCCCGACTAGCCGGCCGCGACAAGGGGCTAAATACACAACTTCGTGTTAATGTGCTGTTAAATTCAAAGGTATTTCTATCTCTTGCACCTGGATAAACAAAACGTATTCAGTATGTTGAATTTGTTTTGTTTTGGGCATCTTAGTTTAGTTCAATTGAATTCGTTCATATATAGGCAGATGTTGATTTCATACCTATCTAAAAAATGGTTTGATCTGGTACAAACGGGAAACGTTTATATACAAGTGGCATGTCTACAACAGAATACACCACACCTGCATCTAAATCACAAGTAATTATCTAAGATGTCATCTTTAATTAACTTTAGGTTAATTTTTTTCTTCACTAGGAAAATGTTTACAATGTTGCTATGTGAGATTCGTTTGAATTTAATTAAATTCATTCACATCTATGCAGCAGTATTCCATTCTACCTCTTACACCAGGATAAATAAAACTTGTTCAGTATGTTGATTTTTTTTAAATATAGGCCATCTCGTTTCCCCCTTGTACTCGTGAGTTCAGGGGTAGGTTTCGGACTCATAAGATTTACAATCATCTTTATCGATTTCATACTTATTAAATTCATACTAAGGCTGCATTTTTCGTCCGTTTAGTGTGTTTTCATGAAATGCTGAGACCCATTTAATTGAAGCGGGACATTCCTGTTCTTGTGTTTACATTCATATGCTATAGGAGTCCCAGAATCATGAGAATGTGATATTGCGCGGCGTCCTGGGTGTTCATTGCTTTATGGAATAGCTTTTTTGTAATGTGGACGCCATTGTCTTTGACGACTGTACTTTGGCAACATTTGAACCACCATAACCATCATTCCTGGGTAGCAGACAACAGTTGTATATCAATACGAAATGTTGACTTTACCCATCTCAATGCAACGTAAACACCTGTGACCAACCTGCCCATCAGGTATGTCCAGAGGAACTGTCTGATTTAATATCCATAGCCATCGGGAAGGTATCAACTATGCAAAAAGATGGAGCGTTTTCGTATATTCGCACATTTGTGCAACCTCTGCAAAAGCTTTGCCCAAGCTGAAACAGTCGCCAAATGAGATTTTTCGTACAATATTAAAATTGGGAATCGATGTGACAGCGGTATGTATGTGTGTGTATGTTTAATCCTGTGCGCGTAAGGTTAAGTAAGACTCTTCTCGATATCTATAAAGGGTGTGAAGATGTGGCAGTGCTTCGAGACAAAAAGGGTGGTACACTTTCATTCTCAACGATTGACAATTTCTCTTTCTCTAAGAGTCTGGTAAATTATTATATTTTGCTTTAATGTGTTTTGGTGGATGGGGAATTGATTTTAGAGTCCGAACTGTGAAATAAAAAATCATGCCATGTGTCCATATACATAGCATTTCGTCTTTTGCTTGTACCGTGACCTGGTGAGAATTCGTATTTTTACAGTATTTCTCTCAACATCTTAAATATATATAATCTTTGATACGTAAAAAATGCAATTGTAGAATGTATATAGATGAAAAAAGATTGATATACTACGAAGAATATGCATAGAAACACAACTGCAATCGGTTGCAGATTTTCAGCATCGAGGTGTTTGTGCAGCGAACAACGTTGGTTCACACATATTTCTCCATAAAGATTTTCAAAAGTATGGCATGAGAAAAATATATTTTGAGGGACCTATTCCAACCCTATTAAAGCCCCGTTTTTAAAGTGACAAATTGCAATTGCAATTGTAAAATGATATTATTGGGTACGAACTAACTACATCATGTACATCATATGTTACATAGTTCAAGGACAAACGCTTCCCTGACAAATACCAATGGACAATGCCTCCCAGACAAACGCCCCGGTAGTACTGTCATTGCCTACGAATAGAGAGCAAAAAAAATCTACAAAAATCATCTTTACAAAATAGTTGCAATGTGGCATTCGGTCGAAGATTACGTAAATTTGAAATCACCAAAATCGTTAATTAGATGACAATTGTTTATTATCGTCTGTAACAGATTAACACGTGTTTAACAACGGAATCGGGAAAACTTCAAAAATTAACGTCACATGTCACAGAGGGACTGTGATTCACGAAATATTGAATGGATGAGCGCGAGCGGATTAAGCTTTGCATTTCCGGAATATGTGCTCAATGTAGCCTACTTTGATTTGATTTGATTTGAATTTATTCGGCAATAAAATAAAGTAAAAACATACATTTAAAAGTATTGCCGAGGATAAAACAACAAAGCAATTAAAACTTATTTCCATTGTGGTCCTCGATTTCGAAAATTCAACATGTCGGTAGGCAAAGAACTCTGGTCATGTGATTGGAGCAAGATTAGTGAAAAATGGAAATGAAACATACAAACATGAAAATGACTCCTGAAAAACAATACAACTAGTGTATATACATTACTAACCTTTACTGTTGGAAAGCATTTGAGACATTAAGTGGTTTTTGACCGATTTCTTAAATGTACTTTTACACTGAGAATGCCGTATCGGCAGTGGTAAACTGTTCCATACTGCAGTACCAGTGTACCTAAAAGTATGACTGCCGCAGCCTTTAACTCTGGGATCTGGGATTATAACGTGCGATCTCGAGTTAGGTAGAAATGTCATTCATTTTCCCATTATTGTCCTCCCGTGTGTTCTATGAAATTATCGGTTATAGCAGTTGTATGCAGATTGATTAAACTGGTAATTCCAAATCCAATGTATAATGCCAAATCTTTTTTTTTAAAAGTCAATAAAATCACATATATGTGCTATGATGGAGCTTGATGTGAGCAGAATAAGTTTCACATAGCTCTCATATTTCATATATACTTTGTCTAAATATATACTGATTACAACTGAATAGAAATAACTGACGTTTACTGAGTTTGGTAGTCAATATATCAGGTTTACGATACACACTGTGGATATTGGTCTATCAACAACCTTTGGCCCAGTTGTCAGTCAGGCTTACACAAAGCAAGGGTGATGGTGGAGTTTGATATGAGCATGGATAATTCAAGGACGAAAAGAAAACAATGTCAAATAAAAGAGGATACAATAATTTATTTTGGAGAGAGAAGATACAATGTACCTCCAGTCCTCCACACACAAGGTCATATTCACATTGCATGGGTCGTAGCGACAACTACAACACCCATCCTATGTCTCAATCATTATGTTCATGTTGTGACTGTCTGAGTGATGTTATACGTCACAACATGATAAGGAAGATTAGCCTTGGATATGTCCAAACGTGTACAGCGGTCTTTTACTATGTAAATACCGTAACTAGGTCCCTTCCCGTGACAACCAATTCCCTCGGGGTCTAGTGTTGCCTACCATGCTACTGGAGTGTTTAGAGTTTTTGTTTTGGAGAGCTCGACAACAATTTAATCCAAGTAAATTTGTTCATATATATGTAGGTGGTCAAAACAAAGTGATATGTCTGCAACAGGATACACCACACCTGCATCTAAATCACGAGTAATTATCTAAGATGTCATCTTCAATTGACACCAGGTTAAACATTTCATTCAGTAGGAAAATGTTTACAATGTTGCTATGTGACATTCATTTCAATTTAATTAAATTTTGTCACATCTATGTAGCAGTTGTAAATATACTACTTAGGAGATATAGCTAATGTAAATGTCAATTATTCCGACTAGCCGGCCGCGACAAGGGGCTAAATACACAACTTCGTGTTAATGTGCTGTTAAATTCAAAGGTATTTCAGTCTGTCTCTTGCACCTGGATAAACAAAACGTATTCAGTATGTTGAATTAGTTTGTACCTTTAAAATTGTGCATGTCTATAATATTTCTCTTTACATTTTTAATTTCATATTTTGATCCGTTGCAGATAAATTGTAGCATGTGCACGAATAAAAAAGTATTAAAACTATACTACCGAGGAGGGATCATATTTATAGATTGGTTTTACAACATTGGGATGTACCACAATCAAACTGGATAATTTAGGCAAGAAAATCACCAAGGCTATCAACGGAAGGTTTTCACAAATGTAGAACCCTTTAAGACTCTCAGGTAATCTCTGATCACAGTGCATATTATATGTTTGAAAATAGCTTTTTGACTTCTCCTTCGGATTTTCGGACTGTTTGTAGATAATGAAATATTTATGGCTTTATCTCAAACTATAACAATTATTCGTCCCAGAAATAATTGAACACTTCTGTCTGGTTAAAATTCGCGTCTTCTCTAATTTAATTTGTTTTGTTTTGTTTTGGGCAGCTTAGTTTAGTTCAATTGAATTCGTTCATATATAGGCAGATGTTGATTTCATACCTGTCTCAAAAATTGGTTGATATGCTACAAAGGGGAAACGGTTATATACAAGTGGCATGTCTACAACATGATACACCCCACCTGCATCTAAATCACGAGTAATTATCTAGGATGTCATCTTCAATTGACACCAGGTTAACCATTTCCTCAGTAGGAAAATATTTACAATGTTGCTATGTGAGATTCGTTTGAATTTAATTAAATTCTTTCAAATCTATGCAGCAGTATTTCATTCTACCTCTTACACCAGGATAAATAAAAGTTATTCAGTATGTTGAATTATTTTTTAAATATAGGCCATCTCGTTTTCCCCTTGTACTCGTGAGTTCAGGGGTATGTTTCTGACTCATAAGATTTACAATCATCTTTATCGATTTCATACTTATTAAATTCTTACTACGACTGCACTTTTTCGTCCATTTAGTGTATTTTCATGAAATGCTGAGACCCATTTAATTGAAGCGGGACATTTCTGTTCATGTGTTTACATTGATATGCTATGGGAGTCCCAGAATGATGAGAATGTGATATTGCGCGGCATCCTGGGTGTTCATTGCTTTATGGAATAGCTTGTTTGTAATGTGGACGCCACTGTCTTTGACGACTGTGACTTGGGCAATATTTGAACCACCATAACCATCATTCCTGGGTAGCAGACAACCATTGTATATCATGGAGTTAATTGAAACCTACCCCAATATGAAATGTTGACTTTACCCATCTCAATGCAACGTAAACACCTGTGACCAACCTGCCCATCAAGTATGTCCAGAGGATCTGTCTGATTTAATCCACGGCCATCCGGAAGGGATCAACAAGTTGGTTAAAACTGAAAATTAACGTGACCACATGGCTTTACGACTTTACACCAAGAAACCGACCCCATCTCTGTGTGTAGACTGGAAATGTGTGTTGAGATAAGGGGAATGAAGACAATATTTTATTGAATATTCAACGTGAAATGAATATATCATACTGGTATGTATACATGTACACCATGTACTTTGACTTGTAACATTGGAAGATTCTATTAAGGGAATGGTGACGGAGCGGTGGGTGGACATGTCGAGAACTTACATTCTTCACAAAGAGATGTTCTGAAACTTTTTTCTCACCCTTCTTACCTCCCTTTAGTTTGTATGTTTTGTTTTGTTTGTTTTTGTGTGTAATTATACTAGTCATATCTTCTCCAATATTTTAGTATTGTATTTTAATTTTCTGTTAGTGCTGCTCCTAACATGCATAGTGAGTCCCAATCTGATTAAAATCCGATGTAGATGTCGGCTAATCGTTCACTTGCTATTTTACCTTCGTTATTTTGCTTGAATTGACCTTCATGGTACATGTTTACATTTTTTAGCCTGATCGTAGAGGATGCGACCAGGCTAAAAATGTAAACATGTACCATGAAGGTCAATTCAGGCAAAATAACGAAGGTAAAATAGCAATGAACGATTAGCCGACATCTACATCGGATTTTAATCAGATTGAGAGAGTCCCTGATACAGAAGGGATGAAATAAATAAATAAATAAATAAATGAATGAATGAATGAATGAATGAATGAATGAATGAATGAATGAATAAATGAATAAATAAATAAATAAATAAATAAATAAATAAATAAATAAATAAATAAATAAATAAATAAATAAACGAATAACAGAAATCTGTGATGAGTTTATATTTAAGAGAAGTTGTGGCGTCACTGAGTACGAGTGTTCCCGGGGTAATAATTGTTCACAATTTCATTCAAATATTGAGTTGGTAGGCACCATAATTTTTTTTATATGAACGTTCTTTTCTTCAGATTTACGAACAAAACTATTCATTTCGGCATATATGCTCACATCTAATGAGTGTAACTTATTATTAATTAACAGCTACATAGTTATGTCAATCGGAATAATAACTTACTTTATAAAACATTCGTAGGGGTTGCTACGGTGTTTCAAAGTTTACGTTTGATTCGTTTTCTTCTCTAATACTTCATCAGCTAGCATAAATTTGAGAGGTAGACCATGCATGATGGTGCCGTATACATAACCCGTGTACACCACAAACGAAAAATATTTCAAACGTTTTAAACGATCAAATATAATCATAGGTGAAGTTTAAAATGATAAAGATTGGCCACGTCATCATGTTCTCTAAACATTGCACGATGCAAGGCCAACGAATTTATATTTAGCCCGAAAAACGAATTAAAATCAACAGACATACCCACATCGTGCATTATTTTCCTCAAAGGAAGACTAGTAGAAAACCCAAATAATATATGTACTATTTTTTTGCGTCAGTTTTAATGTGTTATATTTATCTGGTCGATGTTGGCGCTGTTAACCCTGGGCGTAGGGGCGTGTAATATTTCATAGATTGTTGTTTTCCTGGTCTAGTCTACAGACTAAATATAACAACCTTTTGACTATATATTCCTATTACAGGAAAAACATCATACAGGTAGGAATCTATAGTCAAAGGGTTGTTATATTTAGTCTGTAGACCAATAAAACAACAATCTATGAAATATTACACGCCCCTATGCTTGCATGCATTGTGCCAGTCGTGCCAGTCGATACGCGATGCAGCACGCTTGCATGTCACGCTGGTACTAAATAGTGCCCTCTAGATCTGTCGATGACCTTTGGTCTCGACCGTTGCGCCGATTCCCAGCTGATTCCGTCACGAGTGTGAAGCTACCATCATATTCATATTCATCTTCACTTTCAAAAGTTGACCTCTACGATCAATGTGAATATGATGATAGCTTACACATTCATTATCAGATTCGAAGTACTTCCGAATGGGTACGAACATGCGTTCGGCAAATCACATATCCTTCATTGGCAGGTTGAAATCATGTGATTGTAATTACTTTTCACTTGATTTGCCTGGATTTGCATGCTATCTTGTTATTTTTGCCAGAGTATTCAATTTGCACCATGAATTATTGTTGTCATGGACCATTATTTTTCACAATCGATTGCGTTGACCGATCCCGGTAATTGTGGTCTTGACATCCACACTATTTTGTGTAAATTTCACCAGTGTAAGTGTTAAGTAGGGTTTCAAAGATAGCGGCACTGCGGGAAATCAAAACACACCCAGCCAGGCCGTATTTTATTACATTACTCATACAGGTTTTTTGTACACCCAAATATTGATATTTCATTTTCAAAGATATGGGAAAGGCATACTAAACATCCAAATTAGTTTTTTATATGACAACAATAATTCATGGTGCAAATTGGATACTCTGCCAAAAATAAGAAGAAAGCATGCAAATCCACGCTAATCAAGTGAAAAGTAACTACAATCACATGATTTCAACCTGCCAATGAAGGATTTGTGATTTGCCGAACGCTTGTTCGTACCCATTCGGAAGACTTCGAATCTGATGATGAACGTGTGAAGCTATCATCATATTCACATTGATCGTAGAGGTCAACTTTTGAAAGTGAATATGAATCTGAATATGATGGTAGCTTCACACTCGTGATTCCGTCGCATTCCAGAGACTCATCGGACCATTACTGTAGTTCCTTTTCCTAGATCCTGTGTGATAGACTCGAATAATGTCAACATTACACCAGTGGACACACTTCTAGGGTAACTAAGGTTAGTAGCAAGGCAAAATAAAGTTGAAATGAACGGCATGATCCAAGCTTTCGTCAACAAAAGTGTATCGACTTCTCAGGATCTGTATTGCATAGACCATACATAGTACATCTTGAGACCTCAAGAGAGTGGTGGGCAACTTCGTCCCATCATGGATGTATGAGTGAACTCTCACTAATACATCCATGGTCCCGTAAACATGAGCCACAGTCAACAAGTTGTCCCACCGTTATCTCTTGCCCTCAAAGAGCCCTAAACTCTCCCAGCAACAATTCGGCCAAGTATGTCATATTGTAATAATAGGCTTTAAAATAAATGGTAGTATTAAAGAATACAACCATGTACATTTTGTTCTAGAAATGAGCAGCCAAACGTCCCAGACCACAGGTATGGACCAACGCATCCATGATATTAATAGCATAATTAAAATTGGGCGTCATATTTTTGTCTTTGTATCTTTAAAATGACCTCATCATAAATTACACTTTTGAATGGAATCCTGCGAAGATTTATCCTGAATTCTAATATATTATAATAGACAAACTTTAACTGAAATTCATCCTAGATAGAACCTGACTGACATGTACGTGTACATACAAACATGCCCATGGAAAGGCGTTTAAATACTATAAAGTTACATCAAATTTTACAACTACAGTACAAATGTAGATAGGAGAGTCTTTGGAAATAGTTTGAGGGTACATCAGGAAGGTGTATAACAAATGAGTGTCTTGTCCTCAGTCCTTCTATGTGATATGTTAACTTTAGTAGCAGTATTTGTTTTCTTTCAACGAACCCTTAATTAATGCATGGGTGAAAAATAAAGAAAATGTACATGTATAGCAGCTCCTTGGTTTATGGAATATTTTGGAATGAAATGCACCATACAGCTGAAAGGAATGTCTACATAAAATATCAAAATAATCTTAGAAGCAAAATTTTACCACTGTCTATAGGACACTGCCACCTTCCATATATTCAATTCTTATTTATAAATTATGTGTTTATGATAAAATGCAATGCAATGTACACTGTATATATGCTACTTGATTTCTTGCTTACAACCCCCCCCCCCCCCCTGACAATGTATTGATGACCAGCCACAAAATATCAATGTACAACTACTTGTACATGTACATTTAGTGATTGTGATATATACAGTAAAGCTCATTTAAAAAAATACCCTAATGTGTGCATAACAAAAGCATCTTGAGAGCACAACAAAAGCACTAATAATGCATTAATGCAATCATATGGTGTTGTGGAACAATCGATGTATCGTGAGGGAATTACCTGTATGCTAGCATTCCCAGCACACTATGAATGATGTAACACCAGCACACAATGGGTGACCAGCATATGCTGAAAAGTAAATGAGAGCACATGATGTAAGTTATAATAACTACAGTATCATAATAAATACAGACAGTGTGTGTATGTTGTTTTTTGTGCTTCCCATGATTATAAGTCATATGATGACACGCCTTGGCAATCATTAATTAAACCATCTATGGGTGCATTAATGAATATTAACCTTCCGAGTTACAAATGATTCATGACATCTAACAAAAAATGGTCAAGTTGGTTTAATTATTTGCCTGGCCAACAGTGTGCCCTCTAAGCCAATTTGACATGCCACTGACACACACAACTTTGAGTGTTGCACCAAAATATGGTGTTCCCCTATCTCTTATTATGTGGTGACTCACAAGAAATGCCTGTTTTTCTCATTTTAACTCACATTCACAATAACAAAATTCGGTTATCATTAGAGAGCACACTGTTGGCCAATGCAAATAATAGCAAAACAAGAAATAAAGGTACATGTTTGTGTACATGTTACCATGTATTATGTAAATTGTACACTGTTTTAACTTTGACTCAGTTAGTATGTATCTTCTTTTCTTGGGCAATTAAACTTACAGGTCAAAAAAATATTGCAAATTATGTGAAAAAGGGGTGTGTACATGTACTTGCATCCTGTAGATCTACCCATGACCATGTTGTCCATCAGCTTCCGCACAAGTTACAATTCTAAATTTGACCATTCTCTAAACCCCAGAGGGCGCACTACAGAGTCTGATTGCATCAAGACACTCTTTCATTGCCCTTCCTGTACACACAGACTGGTGTTAAGAATTCTCCTTTCTAGGTAAAATCTGACATATAACCAAGTACAAACATTAAACAGTTTCTAGACATGTTCGTGTATATGATACAACACTGGTAATCCAACCTTTGGTTTACTAAGATAAATGCAAACTAAATCTATTGTTCTTCAATATGGTAGATTACACATGTGGGCAATAGCTGCATGTTCCTCAGGACCACTGTTGTGTGATCCTTGGGATCAACAGAGTGTAAACATTTGAAGTCCCAAAGAGCACTGTACACAGCAAGTTCATGGAACTCTAAATGAACTAGTTTTCAGAGAAGCCTCCCTACTGAGACTATAATTAAACGAACATCCATTCAATATCTTATAAATATCACATATCACTGTTGTATCAACATGTTGTGTCAATACTATTACTAGTAGTTTTAGTTTGTGTCTTATCTTAGAAAACCAATGGCTCAACTACCAGGGTAGTAACTTAACTGTTGTGTTCTCTTTCTCATTTTTTGACAGGAAGTTGCAAAGAGGGAACATGTACATGACATGTAGCGACTAGCAGCTGCGTGAATATTTTGGAATGAATTGCACAATACAGAGATACACGTAGGTATGTCTACACAAAATATCAAAGTAATCTGACAAGAAAAAATGTTACTACTGCCTTGGGACACTGCCACCATCCTTATGCTGTTCTTATACAATGTATGTATACATGTACTTGGTTCCTCAAAGATGTATGGTTACTTGTGTAGGCGCCAAAAAATTATGTGTTTCCGATGGCCTCAGATAATAGGTCATATTGTATTGTAAATCATAATACTTTCCCTTTACTGTACTCTTTCACTTGTGGTCTACAGCCCTCAGTCTCCAGACTGTGGTGGTGTACATTTGTAGATTGTATTAGCCTAAGTGCACTTTGTTGTTTGTGAGTGTAACCTACCTGTAGACTTGAAAGACTAATGCTACTACACTATTTCTGCTATCCTAACTGATTAGTTGATTTTTTAAATTTTTGCTCGATTGAAAATAAAAAAAATACAAAATGGCCATGGGGGGGGGGGGGGGGGGGGTGTTACATGTACATACAACAGTATAATACACTAGAGTGTACATGTACAGTTTGTATGTGTACATCTGTACATTGAGACATTAGGTAGCTCAATGAAACACTCAGTTAATACTTACATTACAACAAAACATTTGAATGTATATTAATAATAATTTGTTACTCCAACAATAAAGTGGAGATGGCCATGTAACCATGTAGTTTGGAACTAGACTAGTAACCATACATTATGAGTAATATGTCTTGTTTCAGTTAGTAGAAAACCAAGAGATTGTAATATATTTGGCCACTATGAGCATCATTTGGAAGCAGTTTCTAGGTTACAATTAATATGACACTGCGTACCATAGCCTCCTTTCAAAAAATATCACCATTTTTCAGTGCTTTATAATGGAAAAGTTGATAACATTTTCAACCAGTCAAATTTTATCTCAGCAATTGTGTCAGATACATGTAGGATCTCACAGAGGTGTCTGAGTCACAAGTTATGTCATTACTGTATACTGCAGTAATTGTAGTGCTTAAGTTCTCCCATGATCTGACAGTGTTTTTGCTAAGGGTGGTAAGTAGGTAAAATCTACCAGCATTCCCCAAGTCATTTTAGCATGGTTTCCAAATAAAATTATCATAAATTCTAAGGTGAAATACTGGTACTTTCACTCCTTTCTCTCATTGTGATAACGCAATTCCCCAACTTTAACTAAAACATTTTGTGACACTACTTTTAAAAATGATTATAAAGTGGGTACCTGGAATATGGCATATTATTCTCATAATGAGGTCACATCAAAGTGGCACAAGCTGAGTTTTATGGGATGTAATTTTTTAACTAAATTTTTGTGCATATTAAAGGTACTCATAGTATTCTACTTATTTACTAATGTATACTACATGTACACCATCACTTGCAATTGACTGAACTTAAACCAGGTATTAGGATATAACTTATAAAAACGATTTGATAATTTATTATAAAATGTACAGGAACTTCCTACCTTATGCAATTAATAGTTCTAATAATGCCAGAACATGAATTGCAATGTATAGAAAACATGTGCTCTGGCATTAACATTATACAAGTAGATATAGTTTAAATGTATTTTTTGTAAATACTTTCACTCAAGTAAAAAGTTTATAAACTCAGTTTGTGTCACTTTAAACCCCAGCCAGTGAATCTTATGTTAGTCTTTTATTTTTGTTTTCCAGGTCTGTACATGTACATGGAGATCAGTTCATATGATGAAAAGTGATATCACAGATGTGGAATTCTATTCTTGCTAAGATGTTGAACAGATTTTATAGCCGAGGATAAACTGCAGTAGCTGAAGACAGACAAGGACCAATATATGTTCCTACATAATATTTGCAAACTAGTGATGACAGGGGAGCAGTAATTCAACATTCTGTCTCTCAGAAATCTATCAAGATGGCTGAATTTTTTGACAGCTTACTTTGGGGAGATGACAAAATTCTCAGTTCTACAGATGAGCGGTTTTGTGATATTGGTGTTCAAACTGTAAATACAGGGTATGATATTGGTTTAGAATTCGGGACAAGTGACAAGGACATTGTGTATTCCCTGAGAAGCAGACTTAGTGTAAATCCAACAAACTCAAAAACTCCATTTTTCAAAAGAAAGGGCATTAAGTTTCATACTGACAGCCGTACTGTGAAATGTTCTTTTTGTAGAAACACCCTTCCAGTAAAAGTACATATTTCAGTCTATGTGGATGAACTGAAGGGTAAAGAAAATAATATTCTAAAAGAGAACATCCCAACCTTGCAAAACCCTTTGACAAGACACTTGAATGGCGGTAGAAGTGACCATGAAGTAACACTGAATGAAAAATCCACTGAAGTCTTATCAGCTACCATTCCACAACCTTGTTCCTTTGTTAATGCTACAGATTCAAAGACCTCACGGAAGCTGAGAAGAATTTTGCCTCAACCAGACACATGTGCAGTAGAACACCAACCCATTAACAATGTCAACAAATCAACTGTGTGTGATGTCACTGCTCCAACTCAGATTTTCCCATTTATACCAGTGATGCCAGAAGACATATTCCTGCAAATTGCAGGACCATTAGATAATACTGGGCTGATCAGACCTTCTTTACATGTGGACAGACCAGTGCCTCCTCAAGTTTCTATGGAAACACCAGAAACCACAAGGTCCACCAACATGGGGAAAGATGTTAATGATCACAATGGGGTGGTGCCAGTGAGTATATCTATAGCTAATGATACTTTGACAGCTGACATAAATATTGAGGAAGGGAAGCCAGCTAATGTGACCCAATCTTGTGACATCAAATGTGAGAGAAGAGTTGAGAAAGAAGAAGAACCAGCTACGGTGGTGCCAGTGGCAGACTTTAGCTTTAATACCAATGTTATGAGTAAAGGATTGATTGAAGATTTCACAGGGAAGGTCTCCAGACATGGAAGTGAGGAGACTCAGGAGAGTAACAATGGAAATAAATCAATCCCAGTCGGGGATTCCAGACATGGAAGTGAAGAGAATATGGATGGAATTGAATTAATCCCAATGATGAACTGCAGACATGGAAGTGAGAAGAGTGACAATGTATATGAATTGAAAGGCCGTGAGGAGAATATGCAAGTAGCTAAATTGATCCCCACTGGACACTCCAAACAAAATGATGTAAAACATGTTGAGGTAGTCCAGGAACAAAACATCAAATTGGAGAGAACTGATGTATTTCAAGAAGCAGACAATATTGTGTCAGGTCTACATAGCAACCATTTTGTTGTTAAATCTGAAGAGAGTGGTGAATTGGGAGTTTTACTTGAAGATGTTGGCACAGAATGCAACAATCAAGGAAAATCCCTACAAGAAAAGGAAATAGAAAATTCTCAAGATAAATATATTATAGCCAGGGGTGCACAGGTGATAAAAACAAGTATGAAAGGGAGGAGTTTAGAACTGGAATACATCAAAGATGAGAATGAAGGTCATACAAGTGAAGCAAGTTTAGAACTGGAATGCAGCAGCAAAGAAGATGAAGACAGTACAAGGGAAGTGGACCAGCCAAACCAAAATGAAATCAGCTCAGAAATAGTAACGGACAGAGAGCAAACTGATGTGTTACTACAAATGATAATTGCTAAAGAATCAGGAATGAAATCTTCAACACCAAATATCAGAAAAGGACCAAGTGCTTCTTACAAGGGTGGTATAAAAGGCAACATACAGAAGATATTCAAATGTACAAAATGTCCAAGAGAATACAAACATAAAAACAGCCTGACTAAACATATTAAGAGCATACATGGTATGAATGGAAAAGTACTATATGATGGAGGACCCTTCATGCAATGTGATGAATGTTCCCACTGGTTTACAAGTCCTGAGGACTTAGATAAACATTGTGTTGAGGTACATGAAGAAAAGCAATGTGAATCATGCCAAATGGTTATACCAGGAATACGTAATCTGGAGAACCACTCAAACCGACATGATTCTAATCCAGCACTACTTGAAGATCAGCCAGAGAAGTGTCCTAACTGTGCAAGGTGGTACATCTTTAAGGACCATACCTATAAATGTAAGGCAATCAAACAAACATCATACCACTGTGACAAGTGTGACTTGTACTTCAAAGCTCAACAGAAACTCTCCCATCACATCAATGTTGTACATGTACAAAATATGACATATCAATGTGCACACTGTACAACAAAATCCTATCAGCAAGATTGGCAGCTAAGGAATCACATAAAACAATCCCACTTGCAGGATTATGTCATGAAGTGCAAGATATGCTACAAGAGATTCAAAAACAAATTAGTCCTCCAAACTCATGTGAAATCCCATAAAAGACAACAATACCCATTTTATTGTGGCAAATGTCGCAAAGGTTTTTGTGAAGAGAGCCTACTTCTCAGTCATACATGTGTTGTTGACAATGTCTTGCGCTGTGGAGAATGTTCAGCCAAGTTTACTAACGTGTTGTCTCTTCAAAAACATTTGACCAAGCATCGCTCTGCAAAAGATGGCAACATTAAAAGCTATGGTTGCAACAAGATTTTCATGAATAGAAATGAACTTGTGGATCATGCAAACAACCTTAAAGATAACAAAAAGTATTCTTGTAAAATCTGTCGTAAACTCTACTATACAGAAGGAGGTTTGTTATTTCATACGATGCGGTTTCACAAACGAGGAAACAATGTTTGTAGTATTTGTTCAAAAGTTTTCATTAGCAAACTTTTGCTTATAAATCACACAAGAGTTCATTATCAAGATGACAACAGATTTCACTGTGATGAATGCAAAAGCAGTTTTGCACATACAAAGGGTCTACGGGAACACTATTGTGTCCATGGAGAAAAGAAATTCCAGTGTGACGTATGTGGAAAAAAGTTCCACAAGAAGAACAAGCTTCAAATGCATGTAAAAATGGTACATGATAGAGATAAATTGAAGTTTCGTTGTAAAATTTGTGAAAAACGTTATGGAGACAGCTTGCATCTAAAATATCACATGGCCAGACATACAGGGAAGAAATCTATTCAATGTGAACTATGCCCTCGAAGCTTTGTGTGTAAGTACAATCTTAAAAGACACATGGAAACTGTGCATACCAGAACAGTTGGAGACCCACTCCGATGTAGTGTCTGTGAAGTGGAGTTTGAGACTCTAACCCAACTAAAGCTCCACGCAACAGAGCACAAAGAAACAAACTACTGTGAGCAATGCAACAAAAGCTTTAGTTCAGACCATTTTATGCAGTTACATCACAAGAAACATACAAATAAGCAAGACTATTTGTGTGATGTATGTGGTAAAAGAGTGCTTTCATTAACAGCATTGATTTGCCACAAGAAAGCACATGAATATGACAAAAAAACACCTAAACAATTCCAATGCAAAGAGTGTGAGAAGAGATTTATCTCGGCAACATCTCTGAAAACACACCGTACTGTGATGCATACACATACAAATGAAAAAGTATTTTTGTGTGATGAATGTGGTAAGAGTTTTTTATCACCTGCTGCTTTGTATTCCCACAAGAGAATACATGCATCAAAAGAAAAGATGGATGTCACCAAAACCACTCCAGAGTAAAAGCATGCAAGATAATTTATAATGTGAGAACCTCTGTAAACTTACATTCCTAATAGTAATACTATTTAAGATTGTTGAAGTCTGTTTACTACAGCTTCTCTTCAACACGTACAAAGGCCAAAGTATAATGAGTAACAATGAAGTATTAAAGCACTTTCTGTATGTGCTATGCTCATTTGCAGCTTTCATATCAAGTATACTTTTTCAATAGGTTTATTTACAAGTCTAGCATATGGCCTTTCTAATGTGGACAATTAGCAAATGAATCATTATACTTTTACACTTGATATGGATGTTTAAGTGATTGTGGTACATACAGAAAACACTTTACTTTGGTGTTATGGGTCGTAGTACTGATACAGATGATCGATCTTCAGAAATTGCCAGCACAACTTATCTGTAATGTTTGAGCCTTTGAGGTTTGCATCAAACAATACATCATATTTGTACCAGAAAAGTCAAGATCAGTACAGTCTATTTGTTTCGACTCTGGAAAATCAATTTAGCATCAATATAACATTACACCTTGGCTGTCCTTGGGGTAACATTGTGTCAGTCACAATGTCTGATGTTAATGTAAAACAAGGAAACACCAGCTTTACACTGTTAAAAAGGGGGACTCTGAGAATCATTTAGGTTTGTGAAAATACTTTGTTAAACTTAAAGGTACAGAAGCTGTATTAAATACATTTTGGGGCACAGTTTTTACTGCATATTTAAAAGGTACTCACGGACATATACTTACTGAAGCACACTTAACCACCACTCAATTGACTGAACTCAAACCTGGTATCAAGATATAACTTATAAATGATCTGATGACGTAATTGATCATACACATAAAAAATGTTCAAGACATCCATACCATGCAATCAGCTGTTCTAACAATGCCAGAAGACAATCATAATGTTATAGAAGACATGCATCAACATTAATAGTATACTGGAATGTGGTTTTATTCAAGTATTTTCACTTGAGTAATTTACTTACAAAATCAGTTTGTACCACTTTATAGATACTCAAGCTGTGTTACTACATTATGGGGCAGGATTTTTGCTGTATATTTAAAGCGACCATATGGATGACGAATTAGATATTTATTTTGGATTTTCAATTCATGAAACAACTCTACTGTATGGATTTATTACTAGGAAAAACTGTGAAACAACATATACTAAATCCTTGCTTGTAACGCAATACGTCGCAAAAAAAAAAAAAAAAAAATTAAATATGTGTAAAATATTTGTTATTGTGTGTGCAATAACAAATTTCTAAAACAGGTTTTAGCTTTTTTCAACTTGTTGAGTTACAAGCATGGACTTGGCTGATGCTATTTCACATTGTTTTTACAAGTAGGAAAGCATAGTAGTGGGGAAAAATCCAAATTTGTCATCCATATGGCCATTAAAAGGTACTCACAGTATTCTACTAACTTGTGCATACATAACCATCAGTTTTATAGCTAAAATGATGTAAGCTTGGTGTTTCACTCATGGGACTTTATGTTTTTGACACAAAGACAGACACATTTCAACTCTAGACTAACAATAACAGAGACACAATAAACACTGCAGGATCATTTGCCCAATCACACTGAACACTGATAAGCATTGCTATTCTTTCACAGTGCAGTAAAAACAGGTTTCTAATGAAAGCATTACACATGGACTTAATGACTTAATGATAATCAACATTTCAACTTGACTACTTCTACATCCCAACTGTTCACAGCACCTGTGTAATTGTTTCTTTTGCATTAGAAGATGTCTGATGGTGTGTAATAAATGTCATGTTACATGAGCACAACACCAAGCCAACATCATTTTAGCTGTAACTGACTAAACTCAACCCTTTTATTAAGATATGACTGATCAATTACCTAGTACAATTTTTTTGCACATATTTAATGTGGAGGAAATCCCTACTATGCAGTGAAGTGTTCTGAAAGTGGAATAGCACAATTATAATGTCTTAGAAAACTACAATCAAGGTTTTCCATAAGTAACTACTTGAGTAAAAAAAAATTATAAACTTGGCTTGGTCCATTTTAATGTTATACATGAACTAATAACCGACCAGACCAGGAGGTTTTTTTGTTTCCTTGTTGTTTTTGGGTGTTTTGAAAATTTTGTATCTGGTTAAAAAAAGCCACTAGTACATGTACCTACTAGACAACACTAAAAAACCAAAGCAAAAAACGAAAACAAAATAAAAACTTTTCATTTCTAAAGAATTGGGGTAAAAGTTGTATTTAACGTTATGAGTTTTCATGATAG
Source organism: Glandiceps talaboti (assembly GCF_964340395.1). Lineage (NCBI taxonomy): Eukaryota > Metazoa > Hemichordata > Enteropneusta > Spengelidae > Glandiceps > Glandiceps talaboti. The sequence continues at coordinate 9,515,459 of NC_135561.1, forward strand.
GAAACAGATGATGTTATCAGCCAAATTGTGTGACATATGGAGAAATATTCGCCTCTCCTGTTTTTGTGACATAAAATGGTACACATATCCATACTGCCATACATAGGCCACTGTGATGTTATTGTTATCATTTTTCAAGTTGAATTCAAGATAATTGTTATTAGTTTCTGCTTATAGAATCAAAGTTTTATTTGTTTTGAAATGTCAGGTGTAAAAGTGTACATAGAAATGGGAGCCACCTTTCAAAGTTACAGGTCACAAAACCAGATACTGTCTTCATATGATCTGTTGTTTCTCTTTTAAAAATGAAATTAAATGTTTTTCTGTTTCTGTATCTTTCTAATTTTGATTCAAATGAATGTGAATGGTTGGATATAAAAAAATCTACACACACACACACACGCGCGCGCATGCATGCATAAACGCATGCTCACACAAACATACACATACATACATACATACATACATACATACATACATACATACATACATGTGTACATGCATACATACATACATACATACATACATACATACATACATACATACAAACATACATACATACATGCACGCACACGCATACATACATACATACATACATACATACATACACACACATACATACATACATACATACATACATATATATCCCACCCGTTTGTGTGGTGTTTCTATGAGAAAATTGAAAAAAAAGCGTACAGTCATCAGCTTCAAGTTTTTATTGAACCATAATATAAGCCATTTTTCTCAAACCCATGGCAACTGTGTACAATGTTCAGCTTTAGAATGGTTTACTCAGTAGTAGAGAAGGGGTAATGGGTTACATTCATGGCACTAATAGTGACACACCTTTATGATTTAATGTAGTATCTTTGTATATATATACTGGCTTGCCCTCCATATTCTATGTATTGTGACCGGGGGCAAGGAAGGTTGTGCCCAGAAGCTGTGTCTATCTACTGCAATGATCACGGCCTCTGTTAGTATTGTCTCCCTTATGCTCAGAAACTGGAGGGTGGTGTGTGTGTGTGTGTGTGTGTGTGTGTGTGTGATTGCTATCTGGAAACTGGGGTCGCCAGTGTCTAAATGCACTTTTATGGAGGACTGAGGATTTTGAACATGTGATGGTGACAAGCAGTATTCGAAACCACGGGCCCTACAAAGTGCGCCCTCATATGACAAAGATCAAAACTTTTAATTTTAGGCGGTCTGTGGGTTTACATTATACATATATACACACATTCAAAGAAAGATCAAAAGTTAGGCTAGAAGTTCAATCGGTCACTGTATCTCAAACGGCTATGGGGTTGATTGCATTGTACAAACCCTGTGAATTCTTGCAAACTTATCAGAGAATGTTCTACAAAAAGAAGGCTCCAATCATACGTCGAACAGCTTTCAAGTACTAGGTAATGTAAATAACTTTTTAATTGACAGCAGAGAACCACTAGAAAAAACACAACCAAATCTATATATAATTGTAAGTTTCAGTATACCTGTCGATACATTCTTATTAAATATTTTATGAATTGGCAGATTGGATTTGTGATAGAGAATAATTATTACAATCAAATCTAATCTTGCATATTCAGATTTAAAGATTGATTTACAAAAAAATGAATGTCTTAATCTGGACAAGATATTATTTTGCGAAGTACTTCTTACTTCGAGTATTCCAAATATATTGTAGTGAATATCGTAATTATTTCAACACCTCCAGCGCTAATATAATGTTAAATATGGTAAATGACAACAGGTGTAAAATAACGGTTCTACTTTGCTTAATTCCCCAGCGTCGATTTTTTTTATTGACATGTTTGTCCAGCCACAGACAAGTCCATTCCATGTAGCATGTATATTCCGGAGCCTGTTACACTACATTAATTACTGCTACAGAGAAGACAACTGCAGAGTGAAACGTCATCAAGCCGTTGCAAATGATATCTGCCACCCAGACACTTGCACTAAAGTACTAAATAAAAAGAAAACAAACAAGTTCCACAAATAGTACATTCAGTGACCGTCTTGACACTTTAACAGAGTCGCGTCGTCACACCATTTTAGACAAAATGTCTTGACCAGAAACAATTCTTGTCTTTTTTTGGCCTTACATGTGATTATCTTTTGCTGAATATTTCGCATATCTGACAACAAACAGATACGTCCATTATTCATGAAACTATTGGACGCTGACAGAATATTATAAAGATACTTTAGCATTTGTTGATCTTAAAAATCGAAGTTGGCACGTGCACCACTCAATGAAATGCAATTTTGTATTGGAAAACTACGAGATATGTCAATGCCTGTAGTTCACACTAGGACCTATCCTCCGGAGAATCAGTGACTTAAATTAACTCTGGAGGTAATTTGCGTGTGTGTGAATGGTCGACTCCAGAGAATATGTGGATTATTTTACTGCAGAGGTTTTGGTTGATTCAGCTCCGCAGATCCTCCGGAGGCAAGGATTAGCTTGTACTAAGTTGTAGGTGTGAAAGCTTTACGCCGGTGTAAGCGCCCTCAATCGGTGTATTACAGTCATCGCACTAATTTCCCGGACAGCAAAATACCGATGTTGCCAGCTAATTAGTGCGCAATATCTGAGTTCGATCGACAATTACCGAGCCACAGGTTTATATTGTAAACTGATGTCGCCGTGTACTTAGGCCTTTCTTGTTTATTAGAACAGTGGTGTGTAGCACCATGGGTGAAGTCATAAAACTTTGTCCGGAAGAAACCATTTCATGTATTGGTTATAAGTTGGCATAAACATTATTATTAGATCGTGCAAAGGACAAATTTCAAAAACGCTTTTGTATTTTAAGTTTTTAAATTGGTCGAAATGGTCCTGTAATAAACTCATCACACTTGATACTGGATTTTCTTTCCAAATGAATTTGTAGCTTAATTCGATACCAGTTTCAGATTTATCACATAGGAATGTGTAAACCATCACGTTTACAGTGAAACACCAGAAATTAAAACACTATTTTTCTCTAATTCACAGTTCATGAATATTAAATTCTATTGAAACCTTTACCTAATAATACGATAGATTTGTTTATTATCTTTTCTATCAGCAAAAGATTACTTTACAAATATTTTACTGACTTATTGTGGGATAAAGATATATCGCGTTTGAAAGGACGATTTAAAAAGCTCCCTCAGCGACGATACTTCCAACCATAGGCAAATCATCAACTATATCCGTACACAACTTTATTATGTATGATGGCAACACAGTAGAAACGAAAATGCCTCCCTCTACGTTGTGAAGATTAGGACTGCGTTGTTCACACAACTTACTCCAGAGATAAAAACAAAACAAAAAAAATAAAATAATTGTCTCCTTTGCATCGCAACATGGATACATAACTATTATCCTCGACTCATCAACTTTCAACGTATATATTTTGACTTTTGTTGTATGACGTCTGAAATCACAAGATTTCGTGTGTATTCTATGGGACTCGCCACTTTTCAACCTAAAAAATAGTTACTGATAATTATTTCAGTCGAAATAAAATGTCAAACGAATGCAAATTAAATTGGACTGTTTTCCAAACTCAAATATATCAATTTTTCATGTGTTATAAGATTATAGGAGAATGTGAACAAACGAGTTGAATGTGTAACCGTTTGTATATATGTGTGCAAAGCGTTGCTAAGCTATGCGCTAAGCATATATGTTTTCGTTTAGTGTGTCACGGCTGGGTTGTATCACAGACAAATTTTATTACTTGACTGTACATGTGGTTGTATGTGCTGAAACCACTGTATTGAAATGTACAGTCACATCCTGTATTGTAATATAATATACACCTATTGTTCGGCCTTATTAGCCTTAAGGCACTAATAGGCTTCGGCTCTCAGTCTCGGGAAACAGTTGGTACTTAAGAGCCCAAAGGATAATGTGATGTCTACAAGTGCCCAAGCAAGGCAAGGCAAGTGGTTTATAGAACACCACATTATTTAGCAAAAACTTTTTACCAGAGTCAATACAAATCACTGGCTTAACTACTGTGCTACTGTGCTCAGTCCTTAGGGAAAGTAGAAAACGAATATTTCCCTCTGATGTCACTGTGGCTCACTAGTCCATACCACGTGACATTATCTAAGCCAATCACTGAACGGTGCATAAAACCTATATGTTATAATTTACAATATACACATTCTTATATACTATGCATTCCTCTGTCTACCCTGGACTGATATTCTACGGTCCTCCTGTAAAAGTGGCAAAGTAAGTGGAAATCTTGGCATCACTGCAGTAATGTTGAAAGTCATAGACTAAGTAGGACTGCAGAACATTTGCAAGTATGTAACCCTGTGTACGATTCTGGATACATTTAGTCAAATAGGAATTATTGAATGTTTGTTAGCGTAACAAAGAAAACAAATATTCACATTAAAGGAAGCTACCTCTGATGAGCCACATATTGATGGTTACATTGAAGATTATATTGTAGGTAGAGAAATCGACCAACAATTGAGAAAGCACTAAATAAAGTACAACATGGATTTATGACGGCTTCTTCCCTAGTCGTACACACACGATAAATCACTAGGTTTTACATTATAGCAAATGTAATAGAACAGACTGTTAGATGATATGTAATTTATGTTTGATGTTAGCTTTCTCGTGTTTTTTCCTCGGATGCACAGATGATGCAGTTATGACAGGTGTCACGCCCTGCTTCACAAGGAAAAGATATAACCATTGATCCGACTGTGATAATACTGATCATAAGTATGCCATATTATTCCCTGTAGGCTATAAAAGATACACAAGACAGTCGCCTTCATGGAAGCATGTTGTCAAAGGATCATAATATCAACATTCGATAGATTTGATACTTTTCAATATTTTATTGTGATGATTGTCGTCATAGCAATGGTAAGTAGCCTTTGATAGGGTGTGGTGCTTATAGTGGATTTGCTGTGATTTCGCGTTGTCATAACTTTCGATGTACAGCTTTCATAGCGCGTTTTTCTATATCAGCTCTATTTCAGTATAAAGTAGACAGGGGTCCACAATATATGCAGAGGCAGATTAATGAATCCTACACTCTTTACCAGTATAATATTTTGAGTTCATTTATCATCCAAAACTTAACATGAATCCCAATATTTCAATACTCCCTGACAGTGACAAATTAAACAGCGTACACATTTGGGAAACATTGACAATTAATGGACCCCTTGAAACTAGACATGTCGAATATGAAAGTATGGTTTATGTCCTTTCGATCAGATTGTTCACCCATTCAAAGATGGTTTCCTAGATAAGCAAACCAAAGAATGAAAATGACAATATATCCAACCATTTAAAACCCTTTTTAAGATAAGGTTAACTTGTGGGTGTAAACGATAGTTGTTTGGAAGAGTTATTTTAAATGTTTCGTCCTGAACAATAGCATATTTAGGCACTATGACCTAATAAGATTACGCTAATGCGAGAACCTGGAATTGAAGCCGAGGCCTTTAAGTCACTTTAAGATATATGGAATACAACTCTGATGCAGTAATAAAATCTATCTGTAAGCATAAACCACTTGATCATATTTTGTTGTAAAGTTTTATATATAGAAATTGATAACAGTATGTCACTCTTACGGGACAGAAATTAGATAGAAGGTTTAGAAAGAACAGACTAAGATATACTGTCCACACCACGCTCACACAAACACATTGGTTCGAGACCAAGCTAATTAACATTCATCACAATATGCAGTCATGGAAGAAAACAATAATATGACCATAACAATATTTGCCTACAATATAACAATGACATAATAATCCACGGATCATAGTAAATTGGTTTATTTTTATTCAAGAGAATCTAATAAATGATACATCTGAATATCAACAAATGAGCGTTCGTACGTAGTGGTGCATACTAATAATGTGCATTGAGTTTCTTCTGTGTGGTTGTAGTCCCGACGGTTCCAACTACCTGACGTACCTGAAATGGGAAAGAAAGAAATCATGATTAATCAGTGCCGCTGTACAAAAAAACACAGGATATTCTCGGATTCTCTTTTTATTTAAGGGCACACCATCTAGTCCGTCTACATTAGGTGATCAAAACTTCGCAGATGTTAATTAGTACTCAGGCTGATTAAGTGGGTATTAGCAATTGGTAGTCAAGACACGGCTGCACAATATGTGTGCATTGATTAAGAAATTTTTAAGTGCCTGTGAAATTATTGTCACAGCTCCCCCTAAAGAATGGTCATCAAATGAAATGAACGTATTGTATTATCTTGGGACGTTTCAAGCTTTGCCCTTAATAATGGTGAACATTGGTTCACCTCAGGCTATTTCTGCTTGAAATTTACCTTAGAGTATATTAATGTACATATTCATGGTTATTTTATGTAAGTCACAAAAAGAAACATGAAAACATCACTGTAAGCTTGTCAGATTGAGAACGTAAGAGAAAGGGTTCGAAAGGAAATGGAATATTTCATTAGCTATAAACTGCTGGCGAAATGTTAAATTCCGGCACTCGGCATGAAGAAATATAATCTTTTGACAGTAAAAGTGAAATATTAGTCGTGTCCCATTGCCTCTTGATGTAAGTGGAGGCAAAGCTAGTATAGATTATTTGTTTTTGCACTTCAGTCAAGTTTAATATTATACCGTAGTAGACGCAGATAAGATAGTTCGTGACCATTGCAATTATCCACTGAATGAAAAAACATACATATTATAATATATAAGCTTTCTAGACACTACTCTATACCACTTAAATGGAGAATATAGTCCATACAGAAAATCTAATGACCAACCAGTGTACATTAACACTCAATCAAACCACCATCCCACCCCAACAGTAATCCGTCACCTCCCGGCAGCAATAAGTATATAAACGAGTATCCAGCATCTCTTCCAGCAAAGACATGTTTGAAAAGCTGCACGTTTCTATAATAATGTGCTGCAAATCAGCGGCAATAATAGACAATTTAATATTTACGGAGACCCCATACATAGGTAACAAGAGAAACAATAGACAAAGAAGCATCATATGGTTTAACGACCATTGAGCAAGAGTGTTAAGTTAATCCGCAAGATGTTTATCCATCTTATTGAGACGCATTTCCATAAAGACAACACACTACGGAAGATCTTCAACAAAGGAAATGTGAAAATCAGTTAAGATGCATGCCATGTATATTAAGTATTTTGAAAGCCTACAATGAGGAAGTCAGTTCAGACGTTACAAAAGCACCTAATAAATCCTGCTGCAGTAGAGATCGTAAACAGTGTCCGCTCAATGGCAATTACCCATCAACCAACGTAATATACAGCGCACAAGTCACATCAAATAATAACAACGACACAAAACTGTACTTCGGGCTAGCAGAGAACTCATTGAAACAACGATTCTCAAACCACAAACATCCATTTACTCATAAGAGGCTCCATTACAGCTCAGAGCTATCAAAAAAAGTTTGAAATTTGAAGGAAATGAACCAACCACACAAAATTGACTGGGATATCATCTCACGGAGTGGATGCTCACACAAATGAGAAGAAACTTTATAATTTCTGTTTAAATGAGAAATTATGTATACTCAATGCAGAAAAGAGAATGCCAATGAACAAAACACAGTCTCCAAATGCCGACACGAAAACAAACATTTCCTCGCCAACTATAGATTGAAATAAACCTCTGTAAGAATAGTTTAGTCCGACGATCTTGTTACGTAATGAATACACAAACATTTTACATCGGTCGCCTGGTGATCACTGAGGAAGCGTGAAGCTCCGAGTAACGACTTATGACATCCTTATATATAAATTTGCGAGACTGACATAAATCCATTCATTAATACAGAATACTTTGAGGTATTTAAAAAAAGAAACTGAACATATAACAAACCACTTTTCTAAAAGAAGCTTAAAGACAATATATAAAATTGTTGATGTGAGATTAATGACAAATATATTGTGTTATATTTTACCTTAAAATTGAAAGTGGAACTGTTGGGGTTCCTGGTGGATAACCATTCTTCCGCCGGAGAGCTATCAAATACAGATTTACAGCAGTCGAGTTAGTTTTCATGATAACAGACAATGCTTTACAAGGAAAATCACACAAAAAAGTTTGAGAAATTAATGGCTACCTTATTGTTCTCACCTTTTACTTTTAAATGATTCGATATCAGAGGTGAGTATAGAAACGTCATGCTTTGCCCTCTAGCCCTTTCTTTACAAATACATATCTAGGTTTATGACATTTGGAACTTTCGAAGACACATTGGGAATTTATACTGTACATATTAATAAACCTATGTAGAGATTTTCTATTATGGTAATAAGAAAAATACACAAGGTATTTTTAATTGTATAATTGTTGTTACTTAAGGTAGAATACGCCTCGCGGACAAATTTCCATGAAAATCAAAGTTTCTTAATTCTATCCAAACTTTACCTTATGACAGATCATTTATGGTCCTTTTGAAATGATAACACATTTTGGGTCTGGCCGTCTTGTTTTCAAGTTAAGAAACTTTTCTTTTCTCATAGCACTTACACAGTATTCGTTATATTGGATTCTAAAATGACTAAATGTCGATATCACGACCTCTATTAAACAAATCATGTATGTATGTATGTATGTATGTATGTATGTATGTATGTATGTATGTATGTATGTATGTATGTATGTATGTATGTATGCATGTACGTGCGTACGTACGTACGTACTTTTGTGCGTATGTGCGTGTGTCTTGTTTGTTCTACATTTTATGAAAAAATGCATGGTAGTTTGTCAGTCTGAGCATTTTCTATTCTATTCTATTCTATTCTATTCTTTTCTATTCTATTCTATTCTGTTCTATTCTATTCTATTCTATTCTATTCTCAGTCATCTGTGTGCTGTGTGGGTATTTCTGGGTATCTTTATCCATAGATCAAAATGTTATGACTGACAGACAAACACAGACAGACAGACAGACAAACAAACAAACAGGCAGACAGACAGACAGACAGACAGACAGACAGACAGACGGGCAACGATCGATTGAGAATTTTTACCTTGAAACAAATCTTGCAGGGTACCTTGGCGACTTCCTCTAGATCCTCTCTGCGCTCTCCGGAATGCATTTTGATATATATTATCTACAATATTAACAAAAAGGACCGTTAAATACAATCATCAGAGCAAACGCGTTAAAACAGAGGATTTTAATAGAAATGTTTGTCATTGAATGACCAAAATGAGCACTTGAATTCAGTTTCTTTGCTAAATGATAGTCAACACATAAATTTGTTCAAGTCGCAATACTTCGGTGGTAATATTTACTTCTGGGGTGTTATACACGACCATACATATTTTTACATCAACATATAAGATATGATAATAGTTCATTATTATATAGTTTTCGTGATACCAAATTGCATTGTTTTTCTTTGTGTACGCTTTTAACAAAGATCAGTCTGGATATTTCCCAAAGAAAATCAGCATATTAATTTTGAATGAATTTGACAGTTTTAAGAAATAGATAGATGGACTCTGTTGTAGGTATCACATCGCTTTGCGTTCCGCACCGCAGCCTCTATGAGTACATTACACGATGTCATCAGATGACGGATTTGAAGCAATATCTGGCGATGTACGTTTTGATCAGATACACAAAGTATAGTTCCCAAAAGAATTCACCATCTTTATTTTTTACTTTCTTACTTTGTTTTTACCACTTGTTCTTTATATGTAAATTTAAACTCAAAGTGTTCAAGAAAGATACGCAGTTCGTTGAACAATCAATTTCTATTTATAGAACATTTAGGTCAAACCAAGTTTATAGTGTCTTAATATGTAAATCACTAGTATAATTAACTTGCAAAAAACGAAAGAAAGTACTAACAATAATGATGATGATGAATATAGGAGAGGGGCTTTGAGAAATCCAAGGGCACAAAATCCAAGTAATTTCAAAAGTGATCAGCGCCAGACTTTCAACATTTGACACTGTTTAGTACCACCTATTACAGTACATATAATTTGCTTGTCTTCATTTCATCATTTAACACACTGTGGTATTGAAAAAATGAAAAAGGTTTTAATAAGTTGCTTATTATGGATATATATATATATATATATATATATATATATATATATATATATATATATATATATATATATATATATATATCCATAATAAGCAACTTATTAAAACGTTTTATATATATATATATATATATATATATATATATATATATATATATATATATATATATATATATATATATATACATTGTATATTATATATTATATATCATTATTATTATTATATATTATTTATTATATATTATATATTATATATTTACCATTCTGTTCAATTATTCAGCTTGTATCCTTTAAAGGTTATCAAAATGTTAGAAGTCAGAATGTAAGTATTTCAATTCGCTGCACTGTAATCAAATCTGTGAGAAATACTTTTGAACACTGTAAACATTTTACCTTTTAGTTTTGTTTGCTTCTTATTTTCTGAAAACACCAACATTTCTTACAGTTTCCTAAAACCCTGTACTTTAACGATTGAATTTGAAAATTCATTTCTGTCATTTAGACGTCATATTTGCCATAATGACTTCAGAAGAAATAAATTAACTACTGTTATCTGGTTTTGTTAGATATAGATTAAAAAGAGACTCACTTTTAAATGAAGTGTTAACATACATTCAGTGTGTCATTACGTGTACTTATGTACATTGGTACTTCGAGTAGACTATACAATACACACAACGTAGATCAACAGTGCGACAACAAATACTACCAAACCAGAGAGACCTTAGAAATTTATATACGTTTTATTTTCGCAACTTAGTATCGTCTTCACAATAGTAAGGTCCCTGAAGGTTGAGTGGGAAACACTGTCAACATTAATATTTAATTTTAATCATTCTAGTTCTATTAAATCCGGTTGAGTTGAATAATTAATCCGAATATTCATAAACTCTGCATCTTCACGAGCAGAGTCAAATCCTTCTTGTTGCTTTAGAGAATGTATTATTTCTGACATATATACATATTCATTATGGGTAGCAGCATCAGCATCAGCAGTGGCTTCAGCAGTAGCCACAGCAGCAGCAGCAACAACAACCACCACCACCACCACCACCACCACCACCACCACAACAACAACAACAACAACAACAACAACAACAACAACAACAATCACCCATCCATCCGTCTCACCTACGTATTTTACATACTTCATTTCAGGCGAAATTCAAGATACCCAATGTTCAATCAGTAGCTAAACATACTTTGGATCTGTAATTAGACCGCGTTTCTAACTTGCCGGATATACAGTCTTTTTTTTTTTATCTTATAAAAGAGTTTTAGGCAGAAGGTCGACAGACAGCACACCAACAAAACATGCAGAGTTGGAGACATAACTACATGAAGTGTAACCATAGACAAGGAAACAATGTTTAATCTAGCCAGTAACCAGGACGCTCAAGCAAATCTTTATTTATTAGCAGACATTGACAAGATTTGGGATGGTATTTTTTTCTCAAAATGCAATGGGGTGGTCAGAACTTCGAATTGGTAAGGGCTGAAATCGTGATAAATGAGAATGATACGTGGTTTAGATACTATAAAGACTCAAACAAATTTACGTGAAGACGAAATATACTGGGATCAAAAATGTTCGTCAGCTTTTTTAGATCAAAGGCTAAAACGCTCAACCATTTCAAGTATTTAGCAACAAACTTTATATATGTCTGTGTTAACGTCCTCGCCAGCATTACTAATATTGTTACAAATGACATTTATGAATATATATTGCTATTACACATCAACCTTGAGTTATAGGATTCTCATGATTATATACATATTTTTTTTAAAAAACTAAACACATTAGTATATTAGGCCTGTTAGCGCATATTACGGATTCATATATGACATATTGTTTGCTTTCATTGATACAGTGTTATTAATCAATGCATAAGACCTTAAGCAAACAAAAACAACATATGTGTACGCATACTTATAGACAAGCCGAAAGGTCTCTTTGTTTCTGTGATACTTGCCGCATATGAACGTTTCATGATTTTTGTCGTTCAAAGAATACTACGGTCTAATCCAACACATATTAGAAGGATCGGTACAAGAAAAGTTGCCAAAAATTCAAATGTTTTGTACTTACTCAAAACCTCGGGATAATCTTCCTGGTACGTTCCTTCCCTCCATCCCTGTGTTACATCTAAAAGCAATATACATAGCAACAACAGCGACAGTCCCACAGGACAGGTCTTCTCCCAAAGTCGCATTACAGACGATTAGATCAGTTATACTTTTCTCTCTGTAGAATTAATATTAAAAAAATACAATCATTAGAGAAATGTCCGTAGTGAGTGATGTACACAACTGACAAGCTCAATGACTGAAACTGACAACGGACTATTGCATATTCATATTTATGCAAATACTGACCATCCAACGCAAAAATCCTGTGTCATCGCGACTTGAATTTCTATGACGTTGATATCAGCAGATTCGATGTATTTATCTCGAGACAACACATCAATTAACAATTTCCTCGATATTTACATTAACCGATGCAATGTTTTGCTATAAATATGCGAAGCAAGTGATGCCAACGCGATAATAGTTCGTGTAGATTCATATGAAACGATTAGACGGGTCAGCTGAAATTAATAATGGATGTTGAAATTTTCACTATACTTATGTACAGCCTTGGTTTTTTGATAGTACAATCTTATTAGCTAAATGGATAGACGGTTCCCTCTGACAACGTGTTATAGCTATACCTCCAGGTGTTATATCTTGATAGCGATCGATTCTTCTCCTTTTGTAATCTTGACGAAAGCCACAGTAATTAGTTAAAATGGCCGCATATATGAAATTTCGATTATGAGGTTTTGTGAAACTAGTTTATTTCTCTCCTCATTGAATTTACTTTTTCATGGTTATGATTGACGTTATCAAAACCTGAAGATTGCAAGTGGTTAAAAATCGGTCACTGAACAAATCACTTTCTGAGCTTTTCCAAAACCGGTCAATTTCCCTGTCTTCCTGCTAGTGTAGTAGGTGAAGGGACTTGCATCTTTTTACAAGAGGTAAACGTTCTTACCCTTGTGTTTGCTCGAAGAATTTTATTGCAATGAAATGTTATATACTCAAGTATTCTAGCGGTTATCTCAAGAAGACATGGTCGTGATACTAACATTTTCAGAAGATATAAAAGATGATTTAATGAAAGGAGTTCGTATGTAGTGTCTGTTTTAATAGAAGTAGATGACCATAGCTCTACTAGTATTTTCCCACACAGTTGGCATTTAGTCATAGCCTATTTCATTAACGTGATATGTATCACCTCATATATAATTCACATTATGTTGGAAAGGACCCGATCGGAAAGTGATTTTTAAAGGGCGTACATCTTGTACAAGACTTATTGACATTCACCTATAGGTCAGAAGTTTGTCAATTTATTAAAATCAATTATGAAAAATATAACAGAAAATTAGAGACAATTGTATGAAATGATGTTTTGTGTTGCTGCTTTAATGTAAAGTATCAAGTTTTACTTCAACTTCTATTAGACAGGTATAGCTATCATGGCGCTGCAAGCCAGCCAAAGGTGACATATAACATTGTAAAATATTTCAGAGTAGTAATGCACTAGATATTTATACACAGAAGTCCACAGACACAGACGGCCAGATTGAAATTACAGATCTATATTTTAAATCGCTAATAAAGGGACATTGCATAATTATTGAGCCAAAGTTCGATATCAATACAGTTTAAACAACGATCACTTACTATCATTCCAGGATGTTTACTCTAGTTAAATATTCATTCAAAAAACATGACAGGTGTTTTCCAACCTAATAATTCTTGTTACCTAAAAGTGATGATAATTTGAACACACACCAACACTCCATACGATGAATTAATTATGTAATTACTGAACAGAAAAAAACCCTGATCATATGGACACCATTACGACTTCAAACTAGACAAACGCAAGTTATGTAATATGTATTCTTTATAGCTATATTAAGTTAATTTTATGAATGAGGTTTTGATAACGGTCTCACACCAATTCAATTGTACAGTATCCTTTATCTTCCAAACCATATGCTTTTTAACCAACCGATTTATTGTGCTCAAGCTTACGTCCCTTCATCCACTGATTATCCATCTGGATGCTCCTCCACAAAAATAGTTAGAAAACTTCGACCACTGCATCGGATACAATCTTTTCGTTTTCACACATACGCAATAGAATTGCACGTTTATATCAAATAGTAAACTAGGCAGAAGAGTTTACTTGGTGGCTTAAACTGTTTTTGTAAAGCTGTCTGTTGATATGTATAGGTATGATATATACACTATCATGGTTGTGCTGGATCCAAAAAGGATATACTGTGGTATTTATCTTTTGAAGAGGTATTGTACAATAACATTGACTTTCTTACAACGAGACATTCTTCATTGGTGTATACATCATTAAGCTGTGTTGCACCTATACTTTGAACAAACTAACGATATCGGATCATTGAACGGCGTTACAGTGCTATTAGAAAGCTATTCTAGATGTAAACTTGCTATCAATGTAATATCTAGCATTTATTCGAAGTCGTTCTTTTACAAGCAAATAAGTAAACACGATTTAAAACAAAAACAAAACTCTCCACAGTGATACATGGTACATAGATGATATTTTACAATACTAAGTTGAGAAATATCAAAACGATGTTAAATTTAAGATTCTCGTCTTGAAATATGAGAAAGTTAATACTATTAAATAGTAAATGCCATACTATACATACCTGTACAGGTTTGTGCTGCTTTCAACGCGCATATATTGACAATGGCGATTTAAAAAATAAAATAAACAAATATATACATATAAAGTTGAAATGGTCTCACCTTTTCATACACACTTGGAACGGTCTTCGGGACTCTTCTCACACGTTCCCACTGACATATGACAAATTTCTATAGTTTCTGAGTGTTTTATAGCATTGCGGAATTCAGAAACAATGTGGGGAGACGAATAGCTATATAGTAGGTGATGATCACCGTGGGAGTGATAGAATATATCACTTATTAACCAAATGAATACAGTCAGTGCATTGAATAATGAATGACTTGTTGGTTTTTTCCCTAATGCTAAGTGAGGGACGACTGTATGAATTAATGTCGCTTATAGACGAATGCGCATTTTTCTTAATATCAAAATCAAGGCCATACTAGATAAGTTATATGTATTGCGTCAATCAGAATTTTTTTTCAGATACTGCTGTATACTGATACATGCATTGTTACAATCTGAGAACCTTTCAACGAAGGTATTATATTTCACAATACAGATTAGTTCAAAGCGAAAATACATTGACAATGCAAAATCACAATGAAATTTTAAATACCCTAAAGGAAATGTTGATTAATATAGATGAAGCGTAAGGCCGCAAGAAATCGTTCACATTACGGAGATGATTATATTAAGACAGACAATGAAAATATTGCTATGAGTTGGTGATGATAGGACTACGTATATAGGAAACATTAAAATGGCCAAGAGTATCCATTCATCCATCCATCCGTCCGTCCGTCCGTCCGTCTGTCCGTACGTACCGTACGTAGGTACATACATACATACATACATACATACATACATACATACATACATACACACACATACATACACACACGCACGCACGCACGCACGCGCACACACACACACACTCATACATACATACATACATACATACATACATACATACATACACACACATATACATACACACACATATACATACATACACGCACGCACGCACGCACACACACACACACACTCATACATACATACATACATACATACATACATACATACATACATACATACATACATACATACATACTTCATAATCATTGAATCAGTCGTCCATCAAAGGAGACGCTATATCAATATAATGTTTTACGTATGTATGGATCAGTGGAACAAGCGACTTCAGACCATGTGCCGGAAGGACAAATCCTTAGAGATTTGAAAAAAACCCACGTTTTTCATGTCCAGAGCAAACATTATGGAACACAGTTCCAGATCTTTGGCATTGATAGCATGCATACACATGTTACTTGACAGAGTATTCAAACATTTAGGACAAAATCTAAGTGCATATATGTTGACTTGTTTAGATATTGAATCTGGTAATTTGACTCAAGGATTCTGTATAATTTGTACATAAGTCTGTTTATTTCTAACCGTGTCCTCGGCATTGTGGTCAGAAGGCTTATACATCATATGCAACGGGTTAGGAGTATTTCCGGACTCTCAAAGGATAAATGTCAATCATCCATCATGGACTGAAGGACGATGTTGACAAGGTATTACAACCAAGGTTATCCAACTCACGTATCTCAGAAACACTGTGCACTTGCTTGATTATTTCAATATACAACAAACTTTGATACATATACTAACACTGGACAGGTCGAGACGAATTTTGCATATAAGGATTATAGTACATCAAGATTTGTGAGATAATCAATATAAATTTTTAAAATATTAAGATTTATTACTTAAAATCATTGTTTGATGATACTTATAATACTGAGTCGAACGTTTTTTTAAATGCTATGCCTAAAATTAGATAGCTTGGACATGTCCTGAGAATGTCCTAAAATCCTTACTTAAAGTAACGCTTAAATGGACATCGTCTGGGAAACGAAATCACGGTGGACCAAGGACTACCTGGCGGCAGACAGTGATAGCTGAGTTAGAGCAGATTAGCCTTATGTGAGGCGAAGCTCAATTCTCGGCAAAAGACAGTTTAAAGTGGCAGAGAATGATGGCAGCCTCGTGTAACCAGCAGGATTAGTTAGTTAGTTAGTTAGTTAGTTAGTTAGTTAGTTAGCTAGCTAGCTAGTTAGTTAGTTAGTAAGTAAGTAAGTAAGTTAGTTAGTAGTTAGTTTGTTAGTTAGCTAGTTTAGTTAGTTAGTTAGTTAGTTAGTTAGTTAGTTAGTTAGTTAGTTAGTTAGTTAGTTTGTTTGTTAATTAGCTATTTAGCTAGCTAGCTAGCTAGCAAGCAAGCTAGTCAGTCAGTCAGTCAGTCAGTCAGTGGGGGGGGGGAGGGAGGGAGGGGGGGGGGAGTGAGTGAGTGATTGAGTGAGTGAGTGAGTGAGTGAGTGAGTGAGTGAGTGAGTTAGTTAGTTAATACCCAATATAGTAAATGATGATATTCATGAATCAATGTCTGTTTCTAAGTGACTCTGTGGTACGCTTCAATTCAACATTTTTTAAAAATATTTTGCTGGAGGAAATCCCTTCAATAGTAGAGGTTCACCATCTCGAAAATGAATGCTGTGAATTTGTAAATTTAAAGTCACTGTATCTATGTTTCGATTATAAATTCTAAGGCGTCTTAATAATTTTGTCGTAGATACAGTTGTAGCTACATTACAAATTGAAGAGACGTTGTTTAAAAGTGCAAGACTTGGCGATAATATACAATCCCAGTGACAGTACTATCACCACCTTTTCGAGTTGAGAGTACTTTACAAATAAGCATGGCCTAAAATAACCTTATATATGACATACAGATGCTTGTGAAACAGGAGAAAACGAATATTTTCTAAACAAATTAGAAAACGTACACTTTTTTATTTTTGAATCCGTTCGAGCTGTTGTGAAAACTTTACTTTGCTTTTTCTAGGTATCGCCGAGTGTCTTTTTCATAAAAATTTGCACTTAAGTAGTTAGTCATTATTTCCCTTTCAACAGCTCTTTTTTGTAGGGTACAAGCTTACTAACAGCCTATGGCTATTTGTCGCTTATGATTTTAAGATGATAATTTCATAGTGACCTTTTAAGAATATGTTTAGAAGTTAAATTTTCATTGGAAACAAGTTGTTTGAAGTGACAGACGAAGAGTTGATAGAAAATTTGCTGTTCTCGTAATTATCATTTACATGTTAGACTTCAGTGTCGTTTCTTGCAAAATATTAAAACTCATGTCAACGTGTGCTAACATGCTAGCATTTCTGTTTTAGTATTACGATTATACAAAACTGCCCGAAGATGATTAAGCTATAAAGGACCGCGAAGGTGAATAAATGAGTACTTATTAAACCAATGCCGAAATAATTCACCTAGGCGACAATACAGTGTCGTCAAAATGATGCCTCAAAGGACCGCTTAATTTATTCTGTATTCCCAAGAACCCGAGCTTATCTCTTGTCACATCTGAAGTTGATAACGAAAGCAACGACATTCCTACACTCGCATCATATCAATTCTTGTTTGAATTGTATGAAGCGACCTCCAATGACCGATTTCTGTTGTGATAAGAAGTAAGAAGAGATGGTGAAATAAATCTAAATTTGAGTACATTCATTTTTTTTAGTAACGAGGTCCGTACTTTTGCTAAAATTGTTTTGAGCATGTCAGACTGATACATACGTTTCAAAAGTTGGCAAGACTAACTTAGATGCAAGTGAAAGACAACAATTTCGGAATTCCATTACACTAATGACATGAAGATTTTGTAATTAACAGCTACACTGTATATGGTGTATATAATGTGTATATATAAATGTATGTATGTCTATAGTCTATATGTTATGTATATATATATATATATATGTGTGTGTGTGTGCGTGTGTGTGTGTGAGTGTGTGTGTGTGTGTACATATGTATGTATGTATGTATGTATGTATGTATGTATGTGTGTGTGTATGTCTGTCTGTCTGTCTGTCTGTCTGTTTCTGTATGTATGGCTTGTATTTGTCTCTGTACGTATCTCTGTATCTGCGTATGTCTGTATGTCTGTGAATGAATGAATGAATGAATGAATGAATGAATGAGTGAGTGAGTGAGTGAGTGAGTGTGTGTGTGTGTGTGTGTGTGTGTGTGTGTGTGTGTGTGTGTGTGAGTGGGTGGGTGCGTGGGTGGCTGGGTGGCTGGGTGGGTGGGTGAGTGAGTGAGTGAGTGAGTGAGTGAGTGAGTGAGTGCACATTCTAACTAAATTGACCAAAATTGAAAATTGTTTCAGACAGCACAATCAATTTCAAATCTGTATCTAGTATGAATATTAAAGCTAGTATGTAGTGAGGAAAAAGGGTTCTTTATAATTAGTTGACACTTTACATTTAGCACCGTGCATTTATAGCGAAAATGCCTCCATTTCTCAACTTGAAATTTTTTAAAGAAATATTTGCATTGTTTAAGGGGTATAGAACAGATCCATTAAAAGTAAAACAAATAGAGTCTTGATGGGCTGTAGTGGTAAGTTTTGTGAAACTGCAGTTTAAATTAAAAACAAGAAGACGACACCTTGTTTAGTGCAGCTTTGTTTTATGTTATTAGCCTTGTCGAAAATAAATTTAAAAAACATGTTTTAAGCTAATGTGTGAACGAACATAATGTTGTTCTTTCGAAAAGTATTATCGGCATATTGCAAACAACTTGCGCTCATGTAAACGGAACATTTATTCTTCGGCGAAGTCTTAAGTTTTCCCACGTCATAAGATTAGTCGGCTTAGCTTTACGTCTGACAGGTTCCACTTCCCAACGACCTTGCCTTGTCGTTCGTAAAATGAAGATCGTGCATCATACACACAAGGAGCTTAACTTTACATTCTTGTGTATCGTACAATGAGTCATCAAGTTCTTGAATGTACATGTTAACAGATCTCTAAAATAAAGAATTAGGAAAACAATATACACATGTACAAAGCCAATAATTACTTCGAGCTCATATCAAATAGTTTTTTACTTTGGGGTGGCGGGAAGGGTTGAGTCATTTTAGTTGTCTTCCTACAAAAACTTTCTTTCTTACTTTTAATGGATTTGTTATTTACACCTGAATATAAATATGTCTAAAAAATATCAAAGAGAGAAATGGAAGAATTTTCGCTAAAGTAAATGCATGGCATTAAAATAAAGTGTCAACAAATTTAAAAAACTATTTTTACTCACTACACACTGGCGTTATATTCATAGTACTACATATTATAACATACTGATTTGAAATTGATTGTAGTGTCTGAATCGATTTCAAATTTTGGCCAATTATGTGAGAAGGGGGCTGGGGGTGTGGGGTAGGGGTCTGGGTCCTAAAAGAATTTAGTTTTTAAATCCTACATTGAACTGTTGATCACTCTCCTAATATATCAGCGTAAGACAAAAAAAGTCAAAGTCAAAGTTTGAGTCATACGTTTGGTCTCTATTTTGTCAAATACCTTTATGTCATACGGCGTGAGATATTGGTTAACTATGAGCTAGTCGTGCTCAAAGCTTCCTCTGTTAACTCCCGTAAGACTGCCACACTCAGGAATCGTTAAAAACAACCTAATCCCATCGATGTGTTTGCTTAACGATATTTAGGGGGATTATGACCAATCGTGCCGAGGGGATTTGTAGTCTTTCTTTTATGTGTTCAAAATTGAGAGTTCACGATTTCCAGAGCAACTATAGTTGTGATATACGTTTCCGAAGTTTACCGAAAGCAACCGAAGAGCTTTAACTGTTACATTATTTTTCAGCATTCGGCACCATACCCTTAAGCCCCAATTTAATTTGGTAGTATAGTATGAGAGTCTTGCAACTAGATTAGAGTAACTATTACAGAACACAAACACAGTCGACGCACATTTATTTTGTGACATGAAATGGTCATGGTTAAATGTATTATACATTAAAAGCCTTGTAATGACATATGCACAGAATTAGATAATTTGAAACAGTTCCTTAGACACTTACAGAAACAAGATATGGAA
>NC_135561.1:9538731-9638731 GCF_964340395.1 Glandiceps talaboti
TACAAGTATGGCTGAAAAAGGTAAGTATATATAGAAAAAACTCCAATGTTAAGCTTACCAATGGGTTACATAAACTCGTATTTTGTTTCCCATTTGTAAAATTGACTGAGTCCATTAAAATGAGATATTGTCCGTATGTACTCATATATATGTTAGTAACAACTGTGACACAGTTTCGGCGATGTTTGATGGTATTGAGTGTATCTCCTGCCATAGTAGTCACTGTCAGTGCATACTCCGTTAGAGTTCTAAATTGCTTTCCAATATATCTTTCTTTAGTTAATAATTCAATAGCGGTTTTCCTTATTTATAAACTGACTATTTAATGATATCTCCTCTTGGCATTTATTATAATTTGTGATTCAGTATATATGCTATCAACGTAAATTATAAATATACGATTTGAAAAACAATATTATTTCGACCCAAAAAACGAACGAAATGTCGGTCAGAGTACCCCCTCTGTGATATTTGATGACATATATACAGGCATCACTGGAGAGAGAAAACAGATACACATTAAAATCAAGAATGTCTCATGCTTAGGGTCGGGGTTTCAACTAGGATCGGTCGGGTTATCGAAAACAGACAATTTCTTTTTTATTTTGTCTCATCATCATCATTATCATCATCATCATCATCATCATCATCATCATCATCATCATCATCATCATCATCATCATCATCATCTTCGTCATCAGCATCATCAAACTGAAATGATAGGGCACATCTCAACATAACAGGGCTGTCGCTGGAAAACATTACTTCATCATCGCGAGCAGTTCTTCAGACAGCGCCCTCATACAACAGGGTTGTGTATTTATATTTCAGCACATATAACTGCTATTATATAGTACACCGACACAACAACTTGGTCAAACGTTGCTAAGGCATTAGGAGCGTTCAGTCTGTCAAGGAAACACTTTACTGAAGACAAGCACATGAACATTGCAGTAATTACTGAATGCCAGCGAAAAGGGGTATAATTTTAAACAACAAACAAACAAACCACAACAAAATCACATATGCACATGAGCACCCCCCCCCCCATAAAAAAAATGTTTACTTTGTTGTTTTCAGAAAAAATTATCGAAATGCTTGTAAATGCCCATTTAGATATAACTTTTTTTCAACGCAAGTGAGAGGGGTTCAATACCTTTTAAAAAAAATAGTTTACAAACACTACAGGGGTGTTTTATGAAAACTGTTGCAATGACTAGAGAGACATGTAGTAAAGAACAAAACATCAATATGCTTTATTATCTTTCAATAACATACTAAACTACAGTACACTCTAACTCTACATATGGAAAACATTAAACTATGTACTCAGAATAATACTAACATGTACAACATGCAAAAATGACTCGAACTGTGCAACTAAAATATCTGACAGAAAAGTTGTCTCGTTCAAAACCTGCTCTGAAAATCTTCACATTTACATGGATATCATCCTTTCTGTCCGTGTGTGTGTGTGTATGCGTGCGTGCGTGTGCGTGTGTGTGTGTGTTTTATACATAAGGGTGACCCTATTTTTTCTGTTTCTCAAAGTTACACGACTGAAATATTTTCATTTGTGCCCACCCATATTATCACCCTCTTTGGCAAAAAATAAGCAAGTGTCTAGACTGTTGATGTCATTTACAGTCATGATGGCAATGACGACACTTGTTCATGCACAGAGGGTCACCCTAATGCTTAAAAATGTATGAATGTTTACACAAGTTATGAAAAAGGTTCTGATGAAATTATACAATCTCAATGTTATGCATGTATCATCTTCTAAATGATTGAAGGTTGGGACAAAATGAAGTTTTATTTCCTGACAAATTCTAAATGTAGTTAAAATACTGATAATTGCACAATATTTCAATCCATACATGAGCAGTTGTTATGTTTAGAAGTCTTGAAGTTGAACCCCTGAACCAAGGGTGAGGCTAATTTTATCTCGGCTGCATTTCCTTATGCTTAGGGAAACAAAAATTATGCATCGCAAATACTCATTAAAATAGAGTAATAAAAATTGGTAATGTTTGCTTAGAAAAGGAATAACATTGAGGTAACAGCAGACAAAACAATTTAACTTTATTATAAATCTTACTTGCTTGTGTGAAATACGTTGGCAGTTTAAAACTACTAAAGTATTTTGGTAAAAGATGTCTTTAAATAAACTTTGTTCTTTGTATTTCAATGTCAGATTCCATTACATGTCAAGTCGGATCATAAACATATAAAAGCACGTTGCTACCACACTTGTGTACTTGTGTAAATAGAAGTAGGTGGACATACAAATACAAACCTATAACTACTGAAAGAGTGGTAATGCTCATCTAAACATATAGTGAGAACGGGAAAACCTTGGTGATTTTTTTAAACTGATTTTTTTTCCTTACAGCTAAAATGATGTAGGCTTGCTGTTTCATTCAGGTGACATGACATTTAATACACACCCTCAGACAACTTCTAATGCAAAAGAAACAATTACATAGGTGGAGTGCACAGTGGGGATGTAGAAGTAGTCAAGTTGATATGTTGATTATGTTATGATTGCAGTTTTTTTTATATATTGATTTCTGTACATTAGGCTGGTGTCCACGGTACTATGAATAAAGCACATTATACATGTGTTGATTATCAGTTAGAAAATAAACAATTGCAGCCATTAAAATCATCAAGTCAATGTGTAATGTTTTCATTAGAAGCCTGTTTTTCCCACACTTTCAAAGACTAGTAATGCTTATCTGTGTTCAATGTGATTTGGCAAAGGATCCTGCAGTGTTTATTGTGTCTCTGTTATTGTTAGTCTAGAGTTGCAATATGTCTAGCTCTGTACCAAAAAAACGAAACATCTCATGAGTGAAACACCAAGCCTACATCATTTTAGCTATATAGTTGTGTTATTTCTTTTTGTTAAGTTTTCAAATGAAAATTTGCACATAGTCTAAGAACTTCATGCTCTCTTTCCATTAATTTGTACATTCAATAGAGCAACGTAATATCAATTTTTACATACACAAGTTTTTTCATAGAGAGGAAAAATGTAGTACAATGTGATTGAATTAGACAACCAAGGAAAGTATACAGCTACACAGACTCAGAGACAACACACAATTCAGAGTCTATGGTACAACGTACACACGGATTATCGGTACATTTTCTGAACATTAAAACAGTGACATTTGACCTGTAGAATCCATATGTGAAATATTACTATGGTAACTATGAACAACACTGATAACAATTGCTGGTGGCAGACTTTCAGCTATCAAAGCATTACCTTGGCTTCTGACATCACACATTGAAAACACAGAACAGGCCAATAGTAAAGGATCACAAAAAAACCTGGCAGTATCAGAGAGTTGGCTACATTGCTACAAGTGTTATGCAATATTACATGCTATTAGCACACTTTCGTGGATTGTCAGAAAACAACGCTATCAAGCTTTGTGACAAACGTCCATAGCTAAGGAATTACTGACACTAACTGGAAGCTCTTTATTTGAAACAAATGACTGTAAAACACTGCTAACAACAGGACTAGCTGAAATACAGACGACACTACAAGTCTTACAGTCCCATAATTGCAACCGCCAGCAGTAATTATAAACTCATGATGCCATGCGAATGCCTGTGTCTAGTCTATATGCTATCCATGGCTTCCAATTTCAAGATCTCGCTTCATCACAGTCCAGCTCAATGAGAAAATCTTGAACCAAATATTGTTCATGCAAATGAGTAACCCCCAACTGTTTGATGTAAACAATGTATAAGTAGCATCCTGATGATGTTAATGACTGTGTGGATGGCTTCGTTTGAATTTGAAGTTTCAAATAATGACCTCATTGAGCTAGACATGAGAAGTGATTTGAAGCCATGGATAACATCTAGACTTGCCTGTGTCCTGACATCTCCTCATCTCCTTGTGCCTTCAGAAGTAGGCAAGTGTCATTATCAGTGATGGTTTATGGTTGCAGCTAGGCAGCTGTTTACACTGAAAGACATCCAGCAAAAACGACATAAAAACATTTGAGAGACATTTGAAGATTTCACTTTCATATATATTACAGACCACTTACTACTGCACTTTAAATTCACATAGTATTCCCCAATGGTCGCTAGGAAACCGTCCACATGATGCTAGTCTCTCTGTACCAACAAATCTAAAATTCTGTGGATGAAGTTTTGGAGACTCACTGCTTTGTCTCATGAATAATCTATCAAATCGACACTTTGGTTTGTTTTTAAATCTCCAATCTAGATTGTCATTTTTAGAAATATCCCAGGAATATTGTGCATCTGGTGGGCTTCCACACATCTGCCATACATCGTTGATGTCTCCAGGTAAACCACCGATGTCACTTATCTGAAATAGATTATTTTGAGAAATATCAACAATTTCGTATCTTTGTATTTAAATATGTCAATGTTTTCTAAAATAAGAAAGTCTTTGTTCCCTCTTGGAATTTTGATGCCAAGGAGTTGGGCCTAAAAAAAACTGTTTGCTTTCGGTTAACCAATCCCACCTAGTTTTTCACTGCCAATCCTGAACTTTTTAAATACAACAAAATTGCAAATATTGTGAAGTCTTGCGAGAAATAGTAAATGCAGACAGTGACATAACTTAAAAGACAATATAAAACTGTTCTCCCAATCCGTAATGGCTGTACATCTGATGAGAAGAAACCAATAACACAGAGACCATATGGAAAATAACGGAAAACATAACTACCTGAACTACACATTCACACATGAAGAAAAAACATATTCAAAAAAAAATATAAAAAAAATCTACCTACCACATCTATTCTAAAATTGAGCATCAGAACCACACAATTCTTTTTAGGCCTTACAGAAATGGTGAGTGCATGACAGTTGATCACCTATTCAACTATGGCAGTGGGTCTAGAAAATCAGTTCTTTAAAATGGGCCAGATGTACATTTAAAGCAATTGCAAAGATCTTTGTTTGCAAACAGTACACTTAACATGCTAAAGTAATCTGAAATCTTTTACTTTTTTTATTTTTTATTTTATTTTTTACTTTGTGTTTGACACGTCATCAAGTTTCTAACACCATGAGCTCTGTAGCATAGCCATTTGGCAAACTGAATGAAAGATTTCATCACATAATTTTTGAGGGTCAAAGGGTAAAGATATGCATTATGATGTCAGTTGGATTTTATGCACTAGCTGTAACTGGAACGTGTTTTGAAACTGCTTTGTTAGATAGAATAACTTACTTGTAATATCATTAAATGTTGCTTCCACATTGTTTGTACTTTCTTTTGTGTAGTATGTAATGTTTTTGGTGAGTGGTAACAGGGCCAAGGCGGAAATCAGCTTGTGTTGTTTCCTGGCTATCCTATTCTTAAATAAATTTACTACTACTACTACTACTACTACTGCTGCTGCTGCTGCTGCTGCCGCTAGCACCACCACCACCACCACCACCACCACCACCACCACCACCACTACTACTACTATCGTACACTCTAAACTGTTAAATCTCATTTGGGTAAACATATTAGTGTAGCAGCTTTACACGTATACGTATATGGTACAAATAATGAATCCCATCAAAGAGACTAAAAAATCAGTGCCCCTAATGACTCAAGTTTTTACCTACAGCTAAAATAGACATCTAATTAACATGTACAATGTCTAATTGGTGGTATTTTAACAATTCACAAGAGTGAATATATTGTTGGTTGTCTGATCGAAAATATTATGCCCCAGTGGCTCAAATATTTGGAATGACATCCCTGTCGACATATAATATATTAATTCTTTATATCATTTCAAACTAATCTCCAAACAACATTTACTGTCACAGTATAACTGATAAACTGTATATTTGTAATTTAAATCATGTGTACATAATACATTATATATTTTGAGTCCTGTAAGTACCTTTCTGTGAATTTCTGTTTATAAATATATCAAAAGGACAAGCCCAGACTAGCTGTAAGCTATTTCCTGACTCCCCATTTACCCACAGTTATATTTATTTGGGGTAAATAAACTGATTATTATGTTACAGCTAGTGCAGGTTTAAATACTTTATATTTCAATAAAAATAGTACGTCTTAAGTTGGCCAAAATCTTCAAAGAAGTCATTTTTTAGCCATAACAATATCTTACCTCCTTATCTCTAAGATTTGTATCTCCACCAAATATGACGGTACTTCTAGGATTCGCTTCAGACATCTCTTTTAAAACTTTACCTAACTGTCTCTTCCTCTCTGTGCCATGTTCTTTTGTACTCTCTAAATGTGATGTCATTAACACCAAGTTGTGAGTTGAAAATCTTGCCTGTAAAAATAAAACGAGTGTGAACAATGTAAGCACCTAAAGATACATTTATTTGGCATTTAAATAAAGTTTTGAACTATCCCTGTGTATTTTACAATGGTTCTTGAATGATAATTGAACCAGCTGATTCATTCATTCATCCATCAATCAATCAATCAGTAGTCAGTCAGTCAGTCAGTCAGTCTGTCTGTCTGCGATTCAGTCAGTTAGTCAGTCAGTCAGTCATTCATTCTGTCAGCAAGCCAGCCAGTTAGTTAGTATGTTAGTTAGTTAGTTAGTGAGTCAGTCAGTCAATTCGTCATTTTGTCAGCAAGCCAGTCAGCTAGTCAGCCTGATGGCTAGCCAGCCAGGTAGTTAGTTAGTTAGTTAGTTAGTTACTTACTTAGTAAGTAAGTAAATCAGCCAGTCAGCCAGTTCGTCAGTCTGTTAGTCAGCCACTGGGCCAGTAAGCCAGCCAGTCAGTCAGCCAGTTGATCAGTTTGCCAGCCACATAGTTAGTCTGTCACCCACTCACCCAGCCACCCTCCCTCCCTCACTCCAAATCAATCTAATCAATCAACAAATCACTCTCATTCAGGTCATCATTTCAACAGTAAATCCACCAACTAACAAATGACCCATCAGTCAACATGCCAATTCATCCATAGTCTATCTATGATCTAACATTCTTACCTTGACAGTCAAAAAGTTCCTCATCATTTGACTTGAAGTGAATGGCTCTATGCTATGGTCTAACAAAACTATTCTACTTTTCTTTAGTAAAACTGTTGTGAAATATCCTAGGGAATTTCCCGGAATGGCAACATAAGTTGGTGAACACAGTGTCTCTATATAAGCAAATGTTTCTGGAATGACCTCTTGAAGATACACTATATCAGGTAAATGACTGAAAA
Organism: Glandiceps talaboti; assembly: GCF_964340395.1. Taxonomy (NCBI): domain Eukaryota; kingdom Metazoa; phylum Hemichordata; class Enteropneusta; family Spengelidae; genus Glandiceps; species Glandiceps talaboti. The sequence goes on from NC_135561.1 coordinate 9,545,936, forward strand.
ATAAATAAAACAACAATATTTTATTGAAGGATAAACTTTCGACCTCACAGAATAGAGGTTTGCTACAGCCAGTTTCAACTTACCATTCACTTGCTCTATTTTATACAATCATGCAGAAATTACAAAGAAACTGCATATTCTACTCAAAGATAGCAAGATCACATTCTCTTCTTACATTTTGTCTAAATGAAATAAACCATTTAAACATACTGGAACTAGATGCAGACACATGGGTGCCAATGTTTTGACATCTGAATGGTGGTAGATTAGTTCATTTCATTTATACAAAATGTCACAAGAAACTGTATTCCTTCAATCTTACTAAGTAAAAGTGCAGCATGTGCAATTTCGTATTGGTTTCTGCATAATGTTGTATCAAACAGAGCTGTGGGTGGTAACTTGAAAGTGACTGTATGTAAAGGAATTAACATTATTTACTGTAACAGTAACTGTTCTCAACAACTATCATTTGCAATGCACTATACCACTATGTATGCACTTGGATGATATGGCTACTACATACAGTATTTATGTTTACCTTTTGATAGTGGCGCAAACAGCTTTAGTTCTTTCTGTGATGTTTCTTTCATCCAAACCATCGATATTCCATGTAAGAAGTGTCAATATTGTGGGATCCATTCCTGGTGTTTCAACTTCCGTACTCTCACATCCATTACCAACGAGGGCATAGTCTACAGCTACCCCTGATCTACACACATGAAAGACAGAAAATGTTATATTTAAAATCCATATTTAAAATTAATACTATTGCTTAAAAATTATTTCATCATTTTAAAAAACATACAAAAACTAATTATCCTAATCAGCAATTGCTTATGTCAAAAGGGAGATGAAAATTAATTCTGTAACAACTACATGAAGTCAAGTTACCCCCTCCTTTCATGGACTTTGAAATTACCATATCATGGTTAAAATTCTGGGCAAACTGTTCAAGACTGACTGAACAAATGAAATATATAAATGAATGAATATATCATAAAATATCTCATTTTATAGACAAATTAGTACAGTTTATTGTCATCAATAGTTTTGTAACTGTTTTGGAGTGAAGGGGAAAACAAACCAGTCAGGCAATTGATTACATTTTGTTAGTGCTGCTCCTAACAAGCTTAGTGAGCCCATGATATGAAAGGGATCCAATTGATCAATCGATCGATCGACCGACCGACCGACCAATCGATCAATTGATCGATCAATCAATCAATCAAAAACAATTATAAAGCACCTAAATCAAGTACACAGTAATATGAAAAGGTGCTGAACAAGTATAAAGTACTCTTGTTGAGGTGTTTAAAATGTCCTTGTACAAAAATGAGTCAAGAGTGAGTGAATGATGTAGTGTTCATGCATGGGTCAATATTAGGTTATGTTGGGGGGATTTAAACATATTTAAATCTCAAATACCCAACGATAATCCTAATAGTCTTTATCTATTGCATAACTTCACTCCAGACCAATTTTTACTTACTCATAAGTTACCACTAAATCTGGTGATGTACTCCTTGACGATCCTGAACCAGATGGTGACATCGATGCATGGTCTAAATCTCCTTCATCATAGCTGTTTCCATGACTACCACCCTCAGCAGGATCACTCCCATCAAAGTAAAAGTTGACTGCAGCCTAATGAAAAGGATTGTGAATGTAGAGTAGTGTTATCTATTCTTGGAGACGGACTAATTGCTCAAAGTTTAAAATTGTATGGTTTGTATACAGGAGAAATGAAGATGATTTGGTCTTTGACTAATGAGACATGCTGGTTTTTATACAGACAGACAGACAGACAGACAGACAGACAGACAACATCAACCCAATAAAAACAATTACAGAGGTGTCAAATACATTGGGGATGTACTAGAAAGTAGAAATAATAGATGGGTTATCATGTTGATTTTCACTTGGAAAGCAAACATTGAAGCTTTTAAAATCATCAAGTCCATGTGCAATGTTTTCAGTTGAAGCCTGTTTCTAATGCACAGTAAAAGAATAACAATGCTTTAACTTTTCAGTTTGATTGGGTCAAGGATACTTAGTGGTGTCTCTGTTATTGTTAGTCTAGAATTGAATTATGTCTATCTATGTGTTAAAGATATCACGGATTGTGACTGAATCACCAAGATCACTCGCCTGTAACTGGTGTGTTTTAAGATTTAGTTTTTTAAATGTTTGATGCACGAATTATCTTTCACATAATACTGTGGCTATCTGTTATCTTTGATAGAGACGGTTTGTTGGGTTCAAACTGTTCAGTGAACGAGTATTTACAACCGGAACATATCCATGAATAACGATACATATTTGTTCTATATGTATGTTAATATATCCGGAATGACCCCCGGTTGTGACCTGGTGAGTCAGTCATACGATCCAATAATATGCATCGATGACTCGATCACGTTGTCGCACGCGAGTGTCGGTCATGTAATCCTGTAAATCGCTTTTCACACAAAGGTTTATTTTTCCGGGACCGAAAAAGAAAATATGCTGCTATGTAAAAAATAAAGATTAAAGGATATACGGAAATAAAATGCAATAACAATAAAATGCACATGCCCTTTAGACCATATGATATGGCAGGATGTGACATTTACCTCGAGTTGCCAGTCCTTTTCTCTCAGGTAGTACTCGCCAAGGCTAACGTCTGTGCCCGTTATGGCTGCGAACTCTTCGCACAACCGTCTTTGGTCGCTATTTATGCATTCACTACTTGCCGCCGTAGCCATTGCATCGTACTTCTTGACGAAATTAATGAGATTTTTTTCTAAATGCAAGAAACACGAACAAAAGCAATGCTCATCTGCAATAAACGTGGCTGACACGGCTGACAGGTATATATGCAAATTTCGGGGGAAGCCCTATGAACTACCAGAGCGAGGCTGGGCATGCGTAACACAGAAGGGGATCCTCGTGTGTCGTCGTGGCTGTGCAGCTGTGTGTACTAACAATCTGTGACTGTATTCTACCACTGACAGCTCGTATTTAAAAATTTAAACATATTTTGGTAGACATAGATTACTGTGGAAGGATTTGACCATGAAGCGACCAAAAAGTCAGCGAAAGAAGGAAGGTAACACTCATTCCGAACAAAGGTCAGATCGTTCAACGCCGACAACGGGGTCAACCAGTACAGACGATTCAAATACAAATGGCAGTGCACGTGTAATGACGACCAAGAGGTCACCAATTAGTCCTCAGGTACGTATTATTTCACTGATATTAGTTAGATACAATAGAATAATACTTTGAAATGATAAAAAGTAGTTAGTACACTGTCACTGTGTATTGTATGTATGTATGTATGTATGTATGTATGTATGTATGTATGTATGTACATGTATGTATGTATGTATGTATGTATGTATGTACATGTATGCATGTATGTATGTATGTATGTATGTATGTATGTATGTATGTGTGTGTGTGTGTATGTATGTATGTATGTATGTATGTATGTATGTATGTATGTACGTACGTACGTATGTATATGTATTTAATCATTAGTATTTAATCACCATGCATCTCTCAATTGTATTCTATACAGACATGTTGTGCAATTTCTCTAGTTTGTCAATTTCTGTATATGTATGGCATACTGTGACAAATTCATTCTGTCTATGGCAAATAAACAATAAATTAATGTAAATGTAATTGAAATGCAAAATCCAAAATATGCAAACCAGCAGTTACATACAAATGTCCTTTTCCATGCAGATACAGAAACCAGGTCTTTGTTCCCGGTGCATCAGTATAGGAAAATATGTACTTCTAGCAATGGTTCTCCCAGCATTCCTTAACCATGCATCATTATACAAAGAAGCAGAGGTCCTCACACCTCCAGGTAAGTAAATGTTTTCATGTCCAATTGAAGTAAGCATGATGATCGCGTACTGCAATACATTGTTATTGAACTAGATCTGATGCAGTAAATGTAGATTTAGCTATACCATATTGCCTACTCTGAGTGGAAAAGTTGAATAACAGTTTGCTCTGATAACACCACCTAACCAATGAGCAGTTACTCATTTTTGTAAATAAATAAATCAAGTGTATTGGATGACACCATCATGGCTATAGATATACAGAGTGTTGTCTAACATATACCTGCCTTCCATTTTTATTTCAGGACAACTTTATGACATTGGTGGTCAGAAGTTATATATGCATTGTATTGGCAAAGGAGCTCCAACAGGTATTTAATAATAAGTATTCTTCTCATCCTTCACTTTAAAACTTGGTTTGTTCAAGAACTTTTCCTATCTTAGATTACATCATCAAGTTATATCGTCAGGTGTTATATACCTCTCATAGAGTAGACACACATTGCTTGTAGATACCTGTAGCTAATGGAACTCATACATGACAGAAATACTCATCAGCTTGATAGACAAAATGAATTGCAATAGGGTACTTGCAATCCAGGCTGAGCATGCTCAAATGCAAAGGACTATGGGATTATCTGTGGTTATCATAATACCTAATCTGGAGCTACGGATAAAATAAACCTCCCACAATGGTCAGGGTGACTATGAATTGATTATTTGTGGTTAAAAACAGTGTAACATTATAGTTTACAATACTATTTGGTGAGTATTTATTATCACACATTTCCCATGATGCACCATTCAACATGGTGGGTTTGCAAGTTCCCTATTGTTATAATACAAGGAGTTATACCTTTTAAGCACTGAACTTTCAATCTGTTTCCGTCAACGATCATCCTCAGAATGACGTCATATTCTGTAGATAATAGCTGACCTCGATGTGATGTACGATCTCAATTCAAACATGTTATCAGAATTTGAAAACATACATTGTGGAAAGGTGAACACTAGGATTGAATGTCCTAATTTTGATATGTTTTGTTTTCTCACTAAGTGATATTGGATGCACCTACTGGTATGACATCAGATGTATGGTTTCATGTCCATGCTAAGTTAGCAAAACTGACAAGGGTAAATAATGTCATTCTTTTTTAAAATCACAGTTTTTATTGGATGCAAGTGTGCAATGATCAAGAATGCTTGCTCCTAATATAGAACACTTATCAGTCACTTTATACCTACCATGTTGAGATCATGCATTGTTTGACGCAGAAAGGAACACAGTTAATTACTATCATGATTATCATAAAACTTGAGGCTGCATACATGTCATTGTTGTAAGATTAACAGTATCATCTCACTATATATGTTGTAACACAGATAGACACAGATAGCATATTTTTTACACAGTGTGACTGAGGCAGTCCTTTCCTCTGTTCTGATAGACTAAATCATCATCAGTATAGGCACACTCATAAACCAGTTGCTATATTTAGTCATGATTATAACCAAAGCACCAACAGTTTACATATTCCAACTAATGAAAAATTCATGTAGTGTGATTTTGAATTAGGACACAGTAACCCTTTCCAGTATCTACTTCTCTTTAGCCTGTAGGAAGTAGTTTTCTGCTTGACCTTTAGACATTTGATATCTAGTATCTAAATTATTTAAATAAGGGTGTTGTGATTGGTTGATTGTAATTTCATTTATCAAGATGGTGATCAAACTATAATTGCATTCAAAAATTAACCCTACTGAATTGATTAATTGATACAGTTATGACAGTTGTTTAAATGATCATATTACTCAAGATTAATGTATTTCTTGCATTTCTTTTCATTATTTTGGCATGCTGATGAATGGATACATTAATGTTATTTCCTGTATTTTCATCAAGCCTTATTAGATATTGCAATGGAAGTACTTTCTCTGAATATAGATGACTTTCATATTTCAGGTGTGTGTATATGACAGAGCAGGTCTTGGGTTTAGTGAAGCGCCCTCAAGGGTAAGTTTGACATCTGTTCTTTCTTTTTCCCAAGTATTTATTTGTAAAGTGGGATTCTACATTTTAAAAAAAAATTCCTGATAAAAAATTAAACCTATTCATCTGTAATCTGTGTATTTGATTGACATTAAGCTCCAGATAAAGATGATAAATAATTTAATCTAAATAAGATATAAATTATTATTTTGCACCAAATGACAGGAAATAAATAGCACCGACTATCATAAAGTGAACAAGACTGACAGTTTGCAGTAGAAAGGTCTCAGCTTGTCAAATTATGTTGTGTATTCATTTAAATTTTAGTACTTTTATATAAAGGAAATGTTTCTAAATACCCAAATATCAGACCAAGTTTTTACTTTTCTTTTCTTTTCTTTTTTCCCCATACAGATTCAGAATGCATCAACAAGTGAAGATGCAAAAGAAGTTGCATACATGCAAAACAGATGGCAAGCAGTGACAATTGAAAGGTATTATGGAATGTCATTGTTTCAGTCATCATAATTCAATGATTACAGCACTAACAGCTAAAGTATTTTGATATCAAAGCAATAATTTTTTAACATACCCATGTTATATTATTATTCATTTTGTATATTTCCCCAGAATGGCAGACGACCTAAAGAGACTTCTTACTCATACAGATGTCAAAGTAGAATGGCCATATATCTTGGTTGGTTCAGAGCTTGGAGGATTAAATATGAGATTCTATGCTCAACTCTATGAAAGGTAAGTAATTAGATATAGTTACTTTGATAACCTTGTAGTGGTCTACAGTATACACTTATTGCCTGGCTATGAGGTCATTAGAGATGTCTATTACCCTGAGGGCTGTTATGCAGCTGCTATTTCCATAGGCTGAAAGTCAAGGGAATCAGTTGCTACATAACAGCACAAGGAGTAATATTATGTCTGCTAGTGCCCGAATAAGACCAGGCAATAAATATTTATTAAATACATCTCATTCTTTGGCAAGTATTCCTTCCAGAGGCAATCCAAATCACTGGTAGAACTGTCAATAATACTACCATAGTATCCCAGGGAATATAGATGTTGACCTCTGTATGTAAATTGAGGTCGTTAGGGTCACTAGTCCATACCATGTGATATGATGTTCTATATCTATCTAAAGTGTTCTTGGGGGAACAGAAAATGTGTATGATAGCACAGTCTTTCAGCAACCCTTTGATATTTCTGCTGTTGTGTTTTCCCTTACTCACACTGTAGTAATTATTCATAAACTGTATATATTTACAAGAATGAATGTTCTTGTTTATAGTATCAAATGAAAATTTATTCTAACAGAATCTTGAAAGTGAATCCTATATGTTTACTGACATCTCTCACATCAGCATAGTCACAGGGGGTGTACTACAATGGGCTATAGTGCACCTCTGATGATACTAATATGTCAGAGATAATTTTGGATTTACCTCCGAGAAAATGTCTTACTGTGTGAGTAGAAATTTTCATTTGATGTATACATTTACTTTGCAGTGATGTATCCGATGTGGTTTTGATTGATCCAATTACAGAGGGATTGTTTGAAGTGGATGATGGAACATGGAATCAGTTTTGGTAAGTATAGTTGTAACAGTAAACTCTATTATCTTTGATTGTTTAGGACGATCTCCTTGGTTACCGACAACCAGAGGTCATAGGCCAATTAACATTATTCAACTACAAAGAGGCCGAATAAAATATAAACTCAATATATATTGCAAATGATGGATCACAATATTCTCATAATTTGGCATTAATAGGAACTCGTATTTTTTCATTTATAAATAATAGCTGTCATAACTATAAATATTACAGTGATAAATGAAATGAAAAATGAACTTTGACTGCTGACTGCGTTTAAGTTATGGTTTGCAATGTAATCTGATATTAAGGGTTTTATCTATTAGATTGGTAAACATTAAACAGATTGTATAATTTTATTAATGAAATTCTGCAGAATGAAATAGTTAATTGCAATTTTCCTGATCATTGATTTTAAGTAGACAAATGTATTTTACTCTTGGGATGGCACAAAACAATCATTTCCGGAATAATATTGAAATGCTTTATAATATTGTTTTGGACACAGTATCAACATTTTAAGTTTTAAATGAAAACTTTATATCACACCATTATTAAAACTATATGTAGGAAAGTTTTGTATTCTGAATGCATTGCATGAAAAGTGGTGTTTGCGGTTTCATATGCATAATGGTCACACAACAAAATTGTGGCATTTTGGGATTTTCAGTAATTCCGTTGTGTGAAAGTCATGTATACAGAACCCGAAACGCCACTTTTAGTGATGTAATACATGAGTTCAATACCAACTGATTTCCAACTGAGTTTACACCTACATGTGTACAAGGGTGTTTTGAACAAAACAATTCATAGAAGCATTGATTCAAATATTATGGAAGAGATATGAAATATAGATACACATACAAATGATATATTAAATTAAAAACTAAAAATAACAATAACCACAGTAAGAAAGTGTCAAAGAAATAAAAAAATTACTAAAACTTGAGCACTTAAAATCCAGAATGTATGAGATACATTGAAAATGAACTAGGTAGATTAATAATGATATGTAATATCTAAACAAAAGTAAGCAATGCTGATACAAGGTGCTGTCCAGTGAAATAACATTACAGGACTGAGTTGTCAGTGGCCGAGTGGTTAAACCACTTGCTTCTTACCACTATCGCTGGAGTTAGAACCCATTCAGGGTTGATTAAATTTACCATGCGGTAAGTAGGAAGAGTGTCGTTCGGTTTGACTCTACCGAACAATGCAGATTTTCCCAAGGCATTCCGTTTTTTTTCCTGCATTAACACTGATCCAATGAGGGATGCCATGGCCCTCACTAGACTTCTTGGGAGATAATTGTTTATATTTAAAGTTGAATAATTCAGTAGGTGTATGTTTCTCACTGTCCCTCACTAGACTTCTTGGGAGATAAGTGTTTATATTTAAAGTTGAATAATTCAGTAGGTGTATGTTTCTCACTGTCCCTCACTAGACTTCTTGGGAGATAAGTGTTTATATTAAAGTTGAATAATTCAGTAGATGTGTGTTTCTCTCTGGCCCTCACTAGACTTCTTGGGAGATAAGTGTTTATATTAAAAGTTGAATAATTCAGTAGATGTATGTTTCACTCTGGTTTCTTGTTTTATTGTTTTGATTATTTGTTCATCTTTTTCAGGTTTGGGCATCTAGTTCCATCATTTGAAGCACTCCATCTGTCAGCAATAGTTGGATTAACAAGGATTGGTTTATTGTTAGGAATGATGCATCAACCAATCACTGCCAAGGATGTACCTGAGGAAATCATTGCTAGACAAAAATACTTACTATGTACTGGGAGACATCTTGGTACTGTTGTTGATGAGCACTATTTTATAAATGAAAGTATCTCTCAAATAAGGTGAGCCATGGCATTTAAGTAATTTAATTGTGTAGCCAATAACTGTAACTTTTTAGCTTGCAAAGAGGAGCTTAAGAGATGCAGAGCATCTGTCTATGTGTGTGTGTGTGTGTGTGTGTGTGTGTGTGTGTATCTGTCTGTCTGTCTGTCTGTCTGTCTGTCTGTCTGTCTGTACCATCAATATCTCAGGAACCACTGGTTTCTTTGAAGTGAAATTCGTTATAGAGATTCTATGGGCTAATGCAATGAACTGATTAAACATCCTATAAATATTAATTATGCATTTTGATAAATAACAATCTTCGGAATGCAAGCTTCGAACTTGTTATAATTAAGTACACATGTTGATGATAACAATGCACACATAACCTACAGAGGTTGGTGCTGTGGCTCGTAGTTTTAATAAAAACATTTGCATTAATTATTAATGGTTTTCAGATAATTAGGTAAATATTGTAAGTGTGCAAATTTCAAATAATTTAAATTGGTGTGCACATTAGTTATAACAATTTGCACATGTCCTAAAGAGTTTGTTGGTGTAGCTTTTAATTCTGTTTGTCGGTCGGGGTGTTTCTTAGAAATCAGCAGCCTGAGAAAATATCTACGTAGTGTTAGTAGTCATTTCTACTTTGTATTTACTTGCACAGCTCATTATTAGAAGTCAAATAAATTGATCTCTAAATCAATGAAAGAAAAGTGCACAAACAAGTAAAAGATAAGACATTGAAATAATCACATCAGACAATGCCAATTTTTATACAGAAAAATGTATTTAGTTTAGTTCATATGTTTAGTGAGTAACTGAATACATACAAACATATCAAATTGCTGTGGGTTTTTTTGAGTTAGGAATTTTCATTAAAGCTTGCTAACCTTAAAAAATGATTGTCGAAATGTTCAATATTTATTGGCATAATTAAATTGTACCAAAAATCAGCCATGTATTTTGAAGTTAACCAAAGTTGTTATTTCTCGTTATTTTCTGTTCAGGAACACCAAACCTCTACTAAAAACACTAATGTTTCAAACCAGTTAATCATTGTATACAAATTGTCAGTCTGCTGATAGGTTTGACAACTAGATAATCATATATGCTTTAAAAGTAAGTGAAAAATCAGAACAAAAATGTATGAAAGAATTGGTCTATTTACCAACTTAAAGCTCTTCAATCTGAGATAGAATACAATTACACAGATAGTAATTATTATACAGAAACAGGGTTGCTGTCACTAGCTGTCATTATTTACTATATATATTTCAGAGAACACACTTGTAAAAAATTCATACATTGTAATTAGCATGCAACCATGACCTTCAATTTGATAATAAATCATTACCATAGCAACAGGAAATTGCTTTATCAGTCAACTGTAGTGTTTACTGATGTGGATGTAATATGTAAAATTGGTCAAAAGCTAGTACATGTTTTAAACTTGACATTGAATACTGACAATTATTGGGTTAACATTAACATAATCAAAACTAAATCCTCAAGATGTAGTACTTAAGGCATATATCTAAAACAAAAAATATATTATACAAATATTCAAACAATAGGTACATCCATATAGTTATTTGTTAGCATACTGTCCATTTTCCATTTTAATGATGCGAACTTTAATAGTGTATGTAAAATATGTTACATCATGTCACCCTATTCATTAGAGAGGGCTGATGGATAGGAACCCATGACATGATATATCTACTAAAGTTTATGTAAAATTTGATGTACATAAACTTTAAGTACTAGAATTTCCAATTAGTTGAACGTTGTGCTCCAAAGTAACTGCAAGGATAAAGTCAGGTCAGGTCAGGTCTAGAGAGAGTAGCAAATAAAGCAAGCATGCCTGTTATTTACGTTTGCTAAAGATATACAATTAACAACACCCCCCCCCCCCCCCCCAGCAGTTTTGCTTAAAGAAAAAATTTAAATGATTTTTGAATAATTGTATCGCACATGAAGAAATTAAGCATTTGGACAAATACATGTGCAATGTCCTTTGGAATGAAGCCAGCTGTTACAGTTTGAGGGGCATATTATATTATATCTGAAATCTAAAAATCACTTAATCCAGAATATTGATATAAATGACTCACCTTAATATTTAATGATGAATAATGGTGTTAACACGTACAGAAAGGTAATAGATAATGTGTCATATGCAATGTGTAGATATGTAGATAAGGGTTGGGACCTGGCAAAATCAACCAACTATTCACAATTTCTTTGCTGGCTACTCTTCAGGGATTAGTTTTTACAAAGTCCTGTTTCAACTACTATATATTCATTGTTTGGCAGATTCACAAGTCTTGCACATAGTTATTGCTGCCTACTTTTCCAATCTTACCTTCGACTTTTAATGTTGATCTACATCCCTGAATGTGTATCACAAACGTTTCACTTTGTCGATGTAATTATGATGACTGTTGAAAACAACATCTGTAGTCCTCACACTTTGTATATTAGTTTTACTATTTTTATGTAGCTTTAAGTTGGCATTTGAATGAATGAACTTCAAGATTGAATGATATAGTTAAGTTTGAAATGGTTGCAGCATTACAAACTAATATGGAAGTTAAAAGTGTACTGACAAGAATAGAGAAACAAGGCATGTGATTGGATGCAACCAACCATACTTCTACTAATTAATTGTTTGAGAGCATTATTTTGTATGATTTAACAAACAGACGTCCAAGTAAATTGGCTGACAAAATTTTTGAAAACTTGACTTCCTGATTACGGATGAGTTAAGACAGCACAGTGGAGTATTGACGAAATAGTAATATGATAAGCGAAGAGTACAGTGTTATATATTCGATCTATGCCACGTTAAGGAAATTGTCTCTGCTTTATATTGTGAATAGTAAAATTCAAAAGGAGCAAGATGACCTTGTAGTAGTGGAACTTCTAAAGGCAAACTAAATAGCTCTTTTATTATGTACACTTTACGTAATGGAGACTTTACAAGTTAAAGGTTTTATGCAAAAATCAGATATAACTGGATGACTACTGAAAGGGCTTTTTGTTCAGCTTTATCACTGTAAAGGTAATTCAGTGATTCTGATCTAAAAGTGAACAAATCTGCATGGATATATTCAGGTATTGTACGTTTTGTCATATATGCAAATTGGTTAATTAATGCAAACCCAATCAATGAAATGTACAAGAAGTGTGTAATGATATAATCAATGCTTTCACTAAATAAGACTAAAATCTGAGGAACCATCAATAATATATCACCTACTATAGTATTTTGTAGCTATCAATAATTATGCAAATTTGTCATTTAATATGTAAGCCACAACAATCATGTCTTAAAGATATATAATTCATAATAATATCGATATATAAAGTGAACATTGTTCATTATTTTATATATTTTATATATTTAGGAAAATTATAAATCCATAATTTCAAAAGTAAAAATTTAAGAAAGTACGTTATTGAAACAATATAAGTGGTGACCCTCTCACAATCCATCTTGGAACAACTAGGTGCATGTTAGGGCCATCAACTGCTTTAATATGAGAGAAATCTATATTAATGTGTTTATTTATTCCAGTATACCTACTTAAGGTAATCCTTCAAACTCATGTATGATGCACAACTATCCTATAATAACATATGTTACCATGTTTTTACCCCAATTGATGGCTTTTCTTAAATGCATAATGTAATAAAGATTATGATTGATTTTACTATTTAGAAATTTTAAACCTAATTTCCAATTTTTCAAGCACATGATAATTTGTCATTTATGATCTAAGATAATCATTTACTGACATGCACGTGTATGTTATGATGAATAATCCTTTTAATTCTTGAATAGTAAAGAATATGTTTATAATGTAACTTTAAAAATGGCGAAATATTAAAAAAAAAAAAAAACACTTTTCAGAGTAAGTACACAAACATTTTCTCAAGCCTTTATGATAAATATGTGTACATTCAGTTTACAATTATTTTTGCCAGATGGTCTGTTATGTGTTGTACACATTGTCAAATTCTCTGTAGTGGTTCTTTTTAGATATTTGACCACACATACATGGCATTGGTACTGTTGTTTTAGCATGTACATTTCATGGATTGAATTATGAGTGAATAGTGTCTGATAGTAGTTGTTTTTGCCACTGTCTAATCCTCAGCATGCATGCACACACACAATATATATACCGTACTGACGAGAGTTAGTGCCCTTACACGGGTATATATACTTGTATGCATATATGAATGGATGCAGGTACACAAATATATAACTCCACAAATATGAGCACACCAGCACTTACCTTTACATGCATATATACTTCAAAGTTTCATATCTTATTCAATCATTGACATACATACACTGTACACTCATGAACTCAAACATGCATCCACCTAGCCAGCCATACATGCACATAGAAACATTTTCCCTCTCCAGATTTTCATGTTACTACAGGAAGTGCAGGCCGAAGATTGAGTCAATTACATGTGGCAGAATTGCAATGAACGTGTTTTTATCCTTACTATAGCAACTCTAACAGACCTAATGGCATCTATCGGACTTTCACCTACTCAATGAATATACACTCCTTGCTCAAAATCGAATTTGTGTGGTGTCTGAAGTTTCCCTATACCTTAAAGCACTCATGGCATTGTTTTGTGTAAACATAAACGACTCATACCAAACTAGAGTACCACTTCAATGAAGACCTATTGATTAGTAATACTAAAATAAATATTGGAAAAGTAATTTTCCAACTTTTATTTAATCAACATGATGAAGTAGCTATGAATTGAAAATTGTAAGTGTAATCAAATATAATAACACTGAAGTAATTGTATGACCACCAATATGGAAGGCTAGAGTTTTAATTCCAATCTTGTCTATAATTGCAGAACTCTCTGGCAAATGAAGTCGTTTCCCAGTAATATATCAGTGACTGTCATTACAGGGAATTATTATGATGAACAAATACCAAGTAATCTCAATACAGTAAGTATGCTCATTTTTTTTATATTTCCAGATGATTCGTCGTCAGTGGGAACTGGTTTGTAATTCTTGTTTTAGCACACTGAATAAATGTTCAGTAGTGGTCTTTGGTTGACAAGCACCTAGTTGTCTGTGTAGCTCTGTTTCTTTTTGCCAGCATGTCTGTCTGTCTGTATGTATGTATGTATGTATGTATGTATGTATGTATGTCTCTATGTCTGTCAGTGTAGGACTATGTTGCAGTGTGCCTGTGTCTGTGTTTGTCTGTGTGTCTTACTATTTTTCTTTCCGTATTTCTGTCTATGGCGTGAACATTACTTGTTATTACATGTTTCAGTATTCATGGAGAAGCATAAACTTAGCAAACAGAGTGTGATCTGCTAAGTAATTACATTTCAAATATCTTTAATCTTTGCCTACATTTGCATTCATGAATATTGTACAGATGTAGATGGGCTCAGAAAATTTCAATTCTTATTTCATGAATATAAATAAGAAATATAGTGTTCATGTACAAGAATATTGATATCTACTGTTATGGCTGATCATGTTTGTAGTTTATAAATGTTAATTTCACACTAATTTACATATTTTCACAGACAAATGTTAACAATTTGTTATTATTTAAAAACGGAATTTTTAGTAAGACGGGATGACTACGACAACAACAATGCGATGGCGATGATGATAACGATGACGATGACGACGATGATGACGACAATGACGATGACAACGATGATGATGTTAATGGTGGTTGTGGTGGTGGTGAACATGTCATAGGCTGTGAATTTTCAGCTATTGCATTTTGGGGCCATTATTTTAATGTTGGCCAAATTGCATTCATTTGATATATTCCATAAATACTAATAAAGGATATTTAGCACCTTGACATGTTGATGAATTTCTTACAGATGTAAGTAGTTGGCCATTTGATCAAAGCTAATAAAAACCAGTAATATATTGGGGAAAATAACCAGAAAATTACAAAATTAATTTCACAAAGGACTTATTACACTCTAATAAACTACCTTCTGTTAAATAGAGATTGATTATTTTTATAACCACTTTCTCATTTTCCAGCAGGATACCGCATAAAAGGCTAATTTATTTCATACCACCTTACAGTTTTCAGAACTTAGTTTTAATATAATTTAGTAGCATATAACCAATTCTAGTGATCAACACATGCTAGTTTTTTCTTTTCCATGAAAAGTATGACATTTTCTAATGAGGATGATAATATATCACGAATATACTTTTAGGGGTTCAGAAACAGGGTTTGATATTGTTGTTTTATATGAAATAACCTATCATTTCTAATGATAAGGACAGACAGTGACAGTGTCCTTCTAGAAATAGATTATAAATATTGGGTTTTTGCTGTATTTTAAAAGATTCTTGATGGTGACAGGCAAATCATTTTAAAATCGTTATATATAACAGTTACTGCTCTGCTTGACAAATTCAGTCACGACATTAATGACGTCTTTGTAAAGTGAACCAGTTGTGTGATATCAAGCATTTGTTATTCTAACGCATAGCTTAATCAAATCTTTAAAATCATGTAAATATTAATTTATAAGCAATATGTATTAAGTTCTGTAAATGCATTAACGCGTATATTAATGCATAAACATGTACAGTGTCTTATTATTAAAATCTTTCATTTTAGTCATGTCACATATTTATTACTTGTCAACTCATTAAAAGTGTTCTCACCAACACGGCGTTATATTTCAATACAGTGTATATTTCAATATTATAAAGTCTTATCGACCTCAGTGTGACTAAGAAGTGTACCTGTGCTTGCATTGTGTTAAGTTTGCACATATTTTGTGAAGTGGTTTCCATTAATATATATATGTGTAAATTGAAAAACAGCTGACAAAAATAGCTGCTATATTAGTTTGATAGTTTGAATTGTAACGTGATGAATGTCTGTCAAATCAAATTGAATAAACTGGATGAATCATTTTGGTCGCAAGATTTCTCAGATGTTCTGATGCTTTCAATATATTCAACATCTCTAGCTATTGCTATACCTGCCATTGCAGCGTTTATGTTTTTTTTTTGCAAGATTAAACCAGAACAGCTGTTATTACTTCCGTGACACTGCAAAATAACGAAAGAACCTCTTGATGGTCTTGACATCTTGGACGGTGCCGTAAAAGAGGGTGTGCTTTACGACAATGGATAAAAGTATTCATTTGAGATGTTTTATCTATATAATTTGCTGATAAGATTATGTTTATTATGTTTTTTTTCATAGGCCTGGGCAAAATCGAACCAGTATCTTATATCACAAGTGCATCCAGGTTGTAAACATATTGTTATCAATGGTGCTGATCATCACATGTTGTACCGAAACCCAGATGCAGTTGTAGACCCCATCAAAAGATTGGTGAAACAGTGGCGCAATCGTCATAGTAATAGTCCTAAATTGTAAAGATTTAATTCTAATGTGTACTTCAGTAATCATTTTTTAGAGAATAAAGGTACTACATTTTAAGATATTTTTTGTATAGATTTTCATTATTCCTCAGTAGTTAGTGTTTTTTGTATGTAAACAATCAATTGTAGACAAACACAAGTCAATAATCATTACAAACGTCAAGTTGAACAGTTATTAGGTGTACAAGAATAAGCTTATTAAAGCGGCTTGAATCTCGGGATTTTTAAAAAAAAGAATGTTTTTTTTTAGAATATACTACAGATCTGAGCATTTATCTGTTAAACAGCCATGATATAGCCAAGTATGGTAAAGTCAATATTGCTGCAATCACCACCATGTTTTCAAGTATAAAAAAAATACTTGTAAAATAAATATTGGGTTGCTTGACCTGCTCCTAAATTACCCAAAAACCTATTTTCCGTTAATAAAAGTATCAAGGTACAGATATGGTAAATAAGTACCCTACAAGGGCCCTTCAAAATCCTTAACCTTCCTCCAGGTTGGTACCCTTTGGACCAGAACTTAAACATTGGCTGCTTTTGGTATTTCAATGATATTTAATAAAGCTTTATTGCGCTGGCTGTTATGAAAGATTACTGCATTCATTAATTTCTCTTTTTTAGAATATTAAATTTGAATTATTAACCAATACAATTCTCAAGACCTCCTTCTCATACTAAAAGTGCAGATCGTATTCAAATCATCTATGTATAGGGCCATGAATTATGAACTTGTAAATTGTTCATTCTGTATAGATGATTGATTAATTGATTTTTAGAGATTGATAAACAATCGTGGTTCTGAAATCCTGGTAGGTCCTAACAGGGAAAACTCGGGCTTGTACAAACTGGCATATTTGTCTAAACAATGTTACCATAACTTTGAAGTACAACGCGTTGAGAACTAATGCGTATTTTACCTCCTTAGCATCCTTCAACAAGCCTATTATAATAATAGTTTTGTGTATATTAGTGATACCTGTAGCTATGACAATCGTTTTCATCAATACGTATCTATGGCAACGAAACTTGCCGCATCACATGTACTAAATCTAGACATATGGTATGCATATAATGACCTTTGCAATAAACAACGATTCAGCAAATCATAACGAATTCCAATAAAATCGAATATCAGCCTGTTTACTATAATAGGTCATTTCATGAATAATAAACAATTAATCCATGACCCATTTATATAATCGCCTACAGCTGTGGTGTTGATTTCATATTACAAGAATGCACCTCCAGCCTTCAGGGGATGAACTAGTTTTAATCAGTATGATTGATGTCTTTGTGTGTGACGTGACGTGTGTACGGCAGAAAATATTAATGATGCCTGCATTTCGATATATTGATTAAATATGAATTTGCGTTATCGTTTATCCATGTTTTAATAAAGCGAGGCTCCTACATGAGTGTGTGTATGTATGTATGTATGTATGTATGTGTGCATAAATATGTATATATATTATCTATCTCTCTCTCTCTCTCTCTCTCTCTCTCTCTCTCTCTCTCTCTCTCTATATATATATATATATATATATGTATATATATATATATATATATATAATTCGGTGAGTATCAATCTGCTAAGACAGAGCTCTATACCGCAGTGGCAGAGCGTAATAGTTTTGGTAGTTATATATATATATATATATATATATATATATATATATATATATATATATATATATATATATATATATATATATAATTATAAGCAGACGGCGATACATATACCACTTTCTTACACTATGATTGATGTCTTTGTGTGTGACGTGACGTGTGTACGGCAGAAAATATTAATGATGCCTGCATTTCGATATATTGATTAAATATGAATTTGCGTTATCGTTTATCCATGTTTTAATAAAGCGAGGCTCCTACATGAGTGTGTGTATGTATGTATGTATGTATGTATGTGTGCATAAATATGTATATATATTATCTATCTATCTCTCTCTCTCTCTCTCTCTCTCTCTCTATATATATATATATATATATATATATATATATATATGTATATATATATATATATATATATATATATATATATATATATATATATATATATATATATATATATATATATATAACTCGGTGAGTATCAATCTGCTAAGACAGAGCTCTATACCGCAGTGGCAGAGCGTAATAGTTTTGGTAGTTATATATATATATATATATATATATATATATATATATATATATATATATATATATATATATATATATATATATATATATATATATATATATATATATATATATATATAATTATAAGCAGACGGCGATACATATACCACTTTCTTACACTTACAGTTGTAATGATCGCTGTAGCCCACATCATCAAGTGTAGATTAGATGGTGGCAACCTTTCCCTGTTCGTATGACTTATATTTCAACTAGTAGGTGATCTGTTTTGTGCAGGGTGTCTCTACTTTGTGGTATAGTCGAAATTACTAAAATCTTTCGCAAGAATTCAGTCTATCAGCTTGTTCCTAACTGTTAACGCTCACGACTTTTATCTTAATCGACTTTGACAACATATATATCATTTTTTTTAAACAATCTAGGGAACCGCAAAACACACTACTTAGCGTCTAATTAGATATTGAGGTCTGTAGTAAAATACACTCTCTCACATTACTGTCAAATGATAGTTACATGGTCATATCTAAACAAAATAATAAAAAAATGTTTGTTTCCGATAACATGACTTAAAGAAAATAGGGTAGGTAGGTCGGATTTTTATTTTATTTTATTTCGTCGTCGTCGTCGTCGTCGTCGTTGTTGTTGTTGTTGTTGTTGTTGTTGTTGTCGTCGTCGTCGTCGACGTCGTCGAGAAATTGCTTCAAGTCTAAGATATGATACTTGTTGGTCGTAATACTTATGTGATGGTTTGATGAGGTGTAAAAGTAGTAAATGTAGACAATCGTACGTGATTCAGACCAACACAATATGCAGACTGTTTTGTTCATCCCACAATCTTAAAATACATGGTTTCTCTGCAATGGGATTATAACAATTCGACCAGAGATACTTTGGCAAAACAAATTACATGGAAATAGAAGTAACTTCTCAGGATATTTACCTTTTTGAATGGTAAAAAATGTTAAGGGATGGTAGCTGAATTTAGGGTCGGTCGGGTTATCGGAAATACATAGGTTTTTTTTTTATTTGACCTTAGAAAGCGGCAGCCAAACAGTCAAATTTCAATATATCTGTTCTTTATTTTATAACATACAATACAGTTTTTCATATGTTAGAGTCATCAAGTCCTGTGTATGGACATTACCATCAGTACGGCGATTACAAATTTAAAAAAAAATACTTTTACAAGATTTACACATCTAATATTTTTGGAACATAGAATTTACGTTAAAAATATTTCCATATTATTTTTGCTACATCTGCGGCTGCTTTTTATACTATCCTTAGCAACTAAATCAGCAAGGTATGTTAGACATACACTCAATGATATTAGATAAATTGTATCACTAAAACTTAAAAGTTAAATGTCTTAAATTCCATACGTATAAGAATGTTGATCGCATGCATGCTAATGTAATATGAAACTGTGTCCACATTTGTTCTAACTCATATTTTTAATAAAATGACAAAACCTGTGGCCCTTCCCTCTTTTTATCTGGACAATCCAATATCGGTTACTCAGATGAACGCTTAATTAAGACATGATACACAAGCTTGCGTTTTAAAATGAGATGCTTTATTCACAATTGAAGGTTTTGCAGAGAAGTTGGTCTCTAGCTATACAAATGCAATGTTTAAAGTTTAATAACAGCCGACATCAGCGTATAAACTACTATGTGTTATTTTGACTTTAAATGCGTATTAGTCCAATGGGAATTGTTAGAAGTGTATCTTTCCATTACAGAGGGGGATGGAGCAATTTATAACAACATCAAAATCAATTACAGATAAAATTGTTCATCAAAGACGTGCACGTTATGTACCATATTAAAGTGTTTGTCCTACTTAGACGCATAGAAAAATGGGTCAGAGATATTTATATTGCTTTTAAGAGTTGACGGAAATTAATTAATGTGGTTCGTATGAAATCAACGGAATCGAAGAACAATATTAAATGGGTAGTATGTGAGAAAATATATACGGGATTTTGTTACTGAGTAAACAGGAGATGAAACAAGTATAACTAGTACATTAATAAATGAAGGTAATGGGTGGTGGTGGTGCACGGGTCTGTCAGAGAACGCGACTACAGTTAAACCTGTGCAATTTGAGCGACTGAAGAGATTGACGGAAAACTATTTGTGTTGTCATGGTAACCATGATGCGGCGGATTCTGAATAAGTGTTGTGTTTAAGGGAATTTATAATCAGGTCGTCGATCGAATCACCTATCATTGACAGAGATTTTTTTGGGGGAAACAGTCCAATTCAGAAAAGGCGATTTCCTAACAGGTTTTGTACTTATGGTGTTCGAATAGACTGTCTGTGTAGTGAAAGGAGACAGTGTTCATCATCACGCACGTGCTTCTCAATTCAAACTACAAGGAAATCTCGTACGTCAGCCGTTCGGTATTTCGCATCTATCAACTTTATGATACATATGGGATAATTAATAACTACGTAGCATGGACACATTAATTGCATGAGATCCAGTAATTCGGGTTTTTCAACCACGCAACAACTTTAGCTGGTTGTAACTGTTGGAAGAAAACGGTTATAGCGAGTCGTTGGATTCATCAACTGGTTTATTGAACGAAGAAATTATTAAATACAGGTAAGTAAATACCAACCACGTATTAGTGCTCAACTTTAAAAATGTGCATAGATGACGTTGATGTTATCTAAGGGGTCAAAGTGACGTGTAACTTTGTAGTTCTTGGTGGTTACTGTTTTCCTAAAATTCAAATATCCTTACTTTTAAATTATTGCAAATTTAAGCATTTTGAATCGTATTTAGCAATTTGTAGAGCTCGCAGCTAGAAATGCGAGCTTAGAAATCGTTAATCGTTACAATAACATGGAATATTTAGGTTTGATACTATAATATTTGAAAACATACCACTTTGTCGATTATTAAGCCCTTTCGTGCGTACTTGGAGACATGATGATCGAAAGCTTAGAGAGTAACCTGCTGAAAATCTGCACGTTGCAGATTTGAACCGCACTGCCACTGTTTTTTTAAATGGCTAAATTCGTTGGACAAGATTGTGCCTCAGTCAACCTAGCTGTATAATTGGTTACCAGGTAAAATAGTGGTTGTAATGTTAATTTTGTAATCACATGCGCTTAATGAGGCTGCAATAGATTGTATGCTCGCAATCGCAAGGGATGTGACTAAGTATAAAGAAGGATAGTTATGCCGTATAGGTCCGTGCCATGTACATGTAACGTGCTTTGACCACAGTATATATATATATATATATATATATATATATATATATATATATATATATATATATATATATATATATATATATATATATATATATATATATATATATAGGTCCGTGCCATGAACATGTAACGCGCTTTGACCACAGTCTGTATATATATATATATATATATATATATATATATATATATATATATATATATATATATATATATATATATATATATATATATATATATGTATATATATATATATATATATATATATATATATATATATATATATAATGTTACAAAAGTTTAATATATATATATATCCAATAGAACGTAATTCTATCTATCATACACGACATTGAGTTTTTCGGTTACTAATTTCAATGTGTATTGTATTTGTTTATTTCAAAATGGGAGTATCGCCCTTATTGTGACTTAGTTACCGACCGTGTCGTTCTAGTATGTCTATATCACGTAAAAGAAATTGTAAATTCCTTCAATTCAAAATTACAATCACGTTGGTGTTAGTACTGCATGTAAATATTTCTGACGTAGAAATAGAACCGTTGGAATAGTAGCTGGAACAACGTATAGAAACATTATGACGAGATAACAGTATTGTTACAAAAGTTTAATATAAATTTACCAATTTTGTTCACATTTGTTAATTGGCCGACATCATTATGCGAAGTGATTCACAGTCAGTCGTGCGTATTTAGAACTGAACGGCTGTGCGTCGTATGTAAAGGACACGACTGGTACTTTAATATATATTTTGTGAAGAGCCGACGTTGGAGACCCATATCTACACATGAAATAATAAAACAGCTATAACATTTTGACTCTTAGAAGTGAGCTGTTTTTCAGTTGGATTTAATTTTGTTCTTCACAATTGTTCTACTTTAAATTAGGGACTGAAATCTTGTAAAAACCTGTCTGTTATTATTCTGCATATTCGTAATTAAGATATTAACGTAAACATCTCATTCGTAAAAGCACAAACAAAATGAGCACCAATCATTAAACAACATTAACCAATTTGTCTATTTTCCATGTTTCTGTTGTAGATAGATTCTTCAAGTGCTTTGTTGGTGTTGTGACACTTTTGTAACATAAAGCTTTTAAGGCCTTGATTGTGCATGTATTTGCCTGGGGGTGTTATGCATATACAAGCGGCACCTTCTAGCTCTGTTGAATCAGGATATGGTTAGTAGTCAGACTGTCTATACGGTTTTTTAAGAATGGTTAACGTTAGATGGATCGGACGAGCATTGACTGCGTCCATAATGAGTACTACGCTTCATGGCTTGGACATGTTGAAAAACATTAAAATGTATGGTTCCACTTGAGGAAGAAAAATTGTGAAGAACAAACTAAAATCGAACTGATCTTGGTTCTACTATGCAATGTAACCAGTTCGATTCAACATCACAGTCTCTTTAATTTAGTTTCACATCCAATGTTGGTGTCATACATGTATGTATGTATGTATGTATGTATGTATGTATGTATGTATGTATGTATGTACTACACTTTGTTCAAAGCGCTTTGCAATTGTTACATTAGACAATTATTAAAATACAATATCAGGAAACACCATAAACTATTTTTTCCATAGCTGTGAGCTGAAATTGCTAGTTATATCTGTTTAGATTTAACTACAAATAAATAATGTTATTTTTTTATATGGTCTTTACATCAATTTTCTAGGTTTGAAAGTTTCACTTTGTACTTTGTATAATAATATAGATGAGAAAAAATAATAAATATCGTTATATAAAGATTGTTTACTGTCTTCATCAGTTGTACTAGACTTGTTCTTTTGAATATTATGTATCAAAAGTGTCGGATAAGCTTGGTACCTGTAATAGAATCTACCACCAAGGTGTGTCATAAACATAAAACTTTTTGATTTCTTGGTCAAAACCATAACTTCCACTCCAAGCGCTTCACATGCATTACTATAGGCGCGCGAGAAATTAAGTCGACCGCCTTGTTATATTTCGACCCTGTAGATAAAATGCTATTGCAGGTAATGAGAATTGGAATACATTTATGTGAATTTGAGATTGTGATAATCTGGCAAAATTAGAAATGATACTGATATTTACCCTCTCCATGTTATTTTGGCACACAAATATTAACAAGTTGTACAAATCGCTGATGAACAGTACGTTTGTTATCAGTATTGTAGTTAACGTCAACAATGTCGTTATTAGGGGTACTAGATTTTTTCCTCTACCCATTTAACATTCTGTTGATACATTTGTTTTGCCAACGTTTGTCATTATAAAAATGTATTATCTAAGACATTGCACTGTACTATGCAAGGCAATGTAATATTGCTTACAGCTTTACTGATATCGTCTAAGATCTGCTTAAATGTAGCTTAACATTAAAGATGTTTTCCTGATCAAAATTCATACGTTGACGTATAATCCTATTGCTCGAAGCAATAATCTTTAATTACAGATATAATTTTCATTTATAAAGTGTAAAGCGCAGTGGTGTTAGTACAAACATAACATGATATAGATATTGCTGCTCACGCAAGAAATGACATGCCATTTGAAATTAATACAGTAATCTCTACTGAGCCATCCAAATTTTAATGAAACAGTAATACAATTCGACGTTCCACTAATAATAATTCATAGGTTTAGAAGGATAATTCTGCTTCCTGTTTTTGAATCAAAGGCCCGTTGTTGCGTTTTAATCCTTGGGTTAAAATTGTGACGTTTGCCTCTTTATATTTACATATAGAAGGTTATCTCGTTCTACAATCTTACCAAAGCTTACTGTCACATGAATGGGAAGTTTGCTTTGATTTTCCTATTATCTGTATACAATCAAAACATTCATATCATGAAGAATATCATTACTACTATATATATATATATATATATATATATATATATATATATATATATATATATACATATATATATATATATATATATATATATATATATATATATACATATATATATATATATATATAATTCATCGCTTGGAATGTTCTCACATTAGATAAAATATTAAACAGTAGACAGCGTTGCGAGGGTGCTGCATTGTTTGTGGGTATCCTGACTGACATGCGGTACATAAATTGTTATAGTCGACTATAACTATGAACAAGTGCCATACACTAAGATGAAGGCTGTGATAAGTCATCATAGAGTGCATTGTTAGGTCTTTACTTTTCCAATCATTTTGTAGCATCTGAGTAGTTTGTCTGATATATGTAAATGTCCAAATACGCCATGCGGCCATTACACTGAGAATTGTTATTTACGGCAAAGTGCCCTTAAACATCATTTTACGGCGAGACAATTTATCATACCATCCGTTTATACAGTATGGGTGTCAGTAATGTCTGCTACACGATTAAAATAAGTTGTATTCTCACGTCAATGATATCCGATTGCAAATGAAATATCTGCTCTCATTAGGATGCAAAACTCAACCTTTAACCTTTAACCTATAAGTTACCTGTATTAAGACAACATTTCAGTTCACCAACTATATGAATGTCCATGCGTATAAGTTGTAAATGGATATCGTTAAAGGGGAATTCTACTCCGCTACAGAATATAGTCATGACCTCCTAAAGTCTTACTTCCTTCAGATAAATAGACATGTATATTCAGTGTGCAACTGATAAATATTCATGTCTTGCTAAATCCATAACTGAAAGAACAATAGAGGTGAAACTGGGATTGATATTGATGTTCCTTGGCAACCAAGTGAAGGTTATGTGATGTAAAATCATCAAATGACTCTTCAGAATTCAAAGTATATAAAAAAAAAATGTATTTCCTTGAGTGAAGGTCTTCCCTAAATAGCTATAGGTCTTTATTTAGTCTGTTTCCTCCCTTTAGAAGGTCTATATTTAACCATATAATTCAGAAGAAGAAAGTTTAACTATGTTCAAAGAAAAAACGATCTGTCTTGAGGTTTACGAAGCAATTTTTAACAATTTAGCTTAAAAGTAGTCTGAAGAAAGTCTCATAAACAATGTTTGTATATAAACTGTGTATCTTACAACAGAAATGTAATTTATTCACACATTAATAACATTACATACTCTGGCGAGATCTATCAACACGTCCGCCTAGTGGGCAGGAAGATCCATCAATCATGTGTTCGTTAATTTAAACATGATATAAAAGTTTATTCCAATGACAAGTCATAATTTAGATTGAAAGAGAATTCATAACTTTATAATAATGAGAAACTGCAAGTCAACCGAGACCGGGGGACAGTCGTGTGATATAACCACTTAAGGCTTTAAGTATATTCTTTCTATACTAAATTACGGGCCATCATTCACCATTAGATGTCCATAGAGGAAAAGGGAAAGAAATAGTTTAGCTAAAGTGCATTGAATAGTGTGTAGTAACAGCATTCTCTTTGAAGTGTCCGATGATGTAATGATATATGGCAGCATCTTATGAGTGTGTTTGGAAGAAAGGGAACATTTTAAGTATCCATTCAACATCATTAGGGTACATCAAATAGGTGTTTGTCGTCACACTGTGCTACGCTCGAGCTCCCTCAACAAGCGATGGGACAATTGTTTACATTATCAACATTCTTGCCACAAAAATTACGTGATTTACCCTGGCAATCATTATCGTAAACTTTCTCTGATGTTACGTTCTTTTGTTTGTTTTCAGTCTAATTGTATATGGGTATACACTTGGTATGTTTGAACCAGCACTAGCTGCAACTGGGGCATATTTTTGTCAAACCAAAATTTGGCCAATTTCATATAAACGACATTGTCAGTTAGTAATTGATATTGTCTGTAGGTGGTGTACGTAGTGGCAAGTTTAT
Organism: Glandiceps talaboti; assembly: GCF_964340395.1. Classification (NCBI taxonomy): domain Eukaryota; kingdom Metazoa; phylum Hemichordata; class Enteropneusta; family Spengelidae; genus Glandiceps; species Glandiceps talaboti. The sequence continues at coordinate 9,572,863 of NC_135561.1, forward strand.
CTTGAGAGAAAACTCGGTTTTGAACCTGTTCCCATGTTAAAACTGTAGCAGTTGTAACAGGAATATCATTTTCTATCAGACATCCACAATATATTCACTACAAATTGTTAAAATACCAATACATAGACATTGTACATTTTCATCTCTGAATGATATTATCCATACGTAGTATTGAAACCGGTTTTAATCCTGATCGCCGTTGAATGCGCTGATTTTTAGATGCGCAACTAATAATCAATTTGATTAGATCTGAGTTATCGCGTTTACAGTTACAAGAAATACATTTGCCGATGTTGCAATATTGTACAGTGTACGATATTACGATATTGTACATATTAACAAAACAATCTCTTAATATGTTGAAGCAAGTGCAGCTTTAAGCTTTTTTCTCATTTATACTACCGCATTCAGCTAAAGTTGATATTAATACTTCCAGTAAAATTTTCATTTTGCTATCTATTACAGGTTATTACAGATAATATATTTAGGATGTCCAAGCTGATCTCGAGAGGGCGTACACAGTCGAAAGGTTTCTTTTATCACTTTAGTATTTTCTTTTGTATTCAGTTCATATACGTCGGAGCAAGTAAGTACCTTATAATTCTTTACAGAAAATTCGACTATATGATCGTTGAAGTAAATTTTTTCAATCGTGATATTTAACATTCGTGTTGTTAACGGTTTTGATATTTGCTATCCATCACTCGCTTCTGATTAATATAATCATTGTTTGAAGAAGATTTTAAATATATTTCTTGTCGTTAGGTGAAATGCCACGATTTAACTTTTACAGTGAATATATATACATGGGTAATATGTACTAGGATAACAAAGTTTTGCATATTGTGTGGATAGCTTAATGTGTTATAGGTAGTACTCATTTTCAGTCATTTTATCATCATTTCATTAAATGCAAACTCACCACACGGCGACATACATTTCACGAGAAAATCCACGAAGGCCTCAAATGCATAAACCAACAGCGCCAGCAATGGTGAATATGGTATCATGTTGTGTTTTATTTTGTGAAAGTGAAGCAGTGTTGATTTCGTCTGCTTTTTTAAAAACTAATCCCGTTGAATTACAGAAGAAGGAAAATGTTTTGACAGTAAACATCGAAGATAACTCAATGTAATTGATTGGGGTTTGATAAGTAAAATGCAATAGCAAATTACGATTCCATAATACTTGCTTTCACGTTTGCCTAGAATTTCAATTCAAATGTTAACCTTGAATATCACAGATATTTGTTGTGTACAGACATATTCGCAGGAAATTAGAAAAATCGTTATGCACGACTACGTCAAAACTTACTTGTACATATGTTATTTTGTCATAATGTGAATTGTTGTGCCGACAATAGGCAGTGTTGCATACCTCCCACAATGTGGCTTAAGGGTGTAATTCAACGACGCTCAGAAGCGTTTACCAGATTTATTGTAATTTAATTCTTTATGGTTTATAGTTTTCGAAGTTAAGTCCTTACTTTGATACGAAAAATAGACAATCTCACTCTCACTCTTACCCTCTATAAAAGAATTGCTTCAGCAATACAGAACCATTAGACAATGTACCATAACAAATATAAACAGACAGATCGGCCATTGTGGGCGCTGTCTAATCTCCTTTCCCCAAAAATTAGGGGAAGCTGATAAGCTCGGACCGATGACGTCATTATAGTCTATGAGGAGTACAGTTTGAGGCGTATGAGGGCACTAGAATGTCTAAGTTATGTCGTTATTCATTATACTTTGTTTAGTAAGATTAACCATGTAATAAGTACAATGTGTGTTATGTGTCTTGATGTGCGAGTTGTATGCCTGTGTGTTTTGTGTCTGTGTCTGTGGCATTTCAGTCATAATTTTCACATTTAGATATTGTAACACACATCTTTCTATATCAATCGATGCCTACGATACAATCACGTTGTGAGAAAAGCAACCCGGTGATACCGTATACATTGTACACCAATTTATTTGAAATATGAGCGTTAAGATCAGAACGAATGACACAATACAATTTCCATTATAAAAATAGCATACGCAGAAATCGGCACTTTTCAAAGTTCAATGTTTTCGGAGTGCTGCTGTGCAAACACAATTGTTAACACGTATTATCACTTTACTAAGTAAATGTGAAAAGGTACCGATATGAGCTATTTATGATTAAAAATAGCACTATTTTAATGTTTCAATATTATATTTCTATATACTATAATATAAGTAGTTTGACCTTTGAAATGTGATACAACAAAATAAAGCAGGTATCATCATGTTCGTTTTGAAAACTGGGTTTGATAGCGTATAATAGATTGCGCCGTGAACAATATATATATATATATATATATATATATATATATATATATATATATATATATATATATATATATATATATATATATATATATATATATATATATATTAAATACTAGAAGAACTGTTGGACTTGATGTAAGTCGTTACAGCATTGATGAACATTGGATGTAACAGTGGTAAAAAACATCCTATTACAATATGTTTTGAAATGTTACGTCTGACGCAATACGTGGAATTCCTCCAATAAAATCGTATACGCAGCTCTAATTATGATTTCACCGGGAACAAATATTAGTTTGACATAGGTGCATAGAGTAAGGAACCATGGTGTATTACTCTAAATGATCACAAATAATTAATATAGATTAGCTGATGACCACACACACACACACACACATACATACATACATACATACATACATACATACATACATACATACATACATACATACATACATACGTACATACATACATACATACATACGTACGTGCGTACGTACGTACAAACGCACACATGAATGTACAGTCCGATAGATAGAGAGACAGACAGGCAGGCAAACCGTTCTAAAAAAAATTAAAGTAGTCTTCCACCCGAGGATGCGTAATATCAAAATAACAAACCAATATATCAGACATACATTTATACTTACAATATGTATTACAATGACGGCAGAATTTGTTGCCAACAAAAGTTACTGATATTTTGTTTATGGGGCATTATATATGCTGTACACAATATACCGTATGCTATGCTTCGGGCCAATGCTATCAAAAAGATCAGAGACAAAATTATCAGTTTTGCGGCATGTACCAAAGGGAAGAACAAGGTCATTACCATGGAAACACATTGTTTCTAAACAAAAACATATTGAACTGCATATCAATAAGGTGCCGATGTTGTGATGTATTTATCGAGATGACAACCCTCCCTTTTATGTGTGCACAAATATTTGGTGACAATATACTCAAAATACACTTTCACAGGCTTGCGTGAACATTGTCACCTATGGCTGTCCCTGAAAGTACCATGAATAAAGTATCACGTTTGACAATTAGTTGTTCTGCACAGTTGATTTTAAATATAGATTAAAAGGACACAAGCTGAGTTTACACATAATTTGGCGTACTTTGAACTGCATATTTAAAAGGTATATTGTACATACTGAAGTATACTTAACCAGTACTTGCAATTGACTGAACTCAATCCCGGTATTAATATATAACCCCCCATACTTTATCCGATGACATAATTTATCATACGTATAAAAACTTGTTCAGGAAATCCATACTGTGCAATCAACTATTCTGAGAATGTCAGAAGACAGTCGTAATGCTATACAAGACATTCATTGACATTATTATTAACCTATTCCTGCAATGTAGTTTTATTTGAAGTATTTTCACTCGAGAGAAAAAAGAGCACAAACTTAGCTTGTGCCATTTTAAATTAAAGTCAACTATTCTGACTGCCACAGTAAATAGACAGTGTTAATTTAACCTGCAACATCAATGCCACTTTACTTTCTTAAGTAAACTATATTTTACTCCAATACTGAAAGTAATGAATTCGAAGTAAAGGTTTTGCTGCAAAACCATTTAAAGTTCATTTTAGTTCTGGGGTAAAAATGATGTGTTATTGACTTCAGCAATAGAAACAGATTAAACTGTTGACCACGTATGTTTTGATGAATCTATTCTAGAAAAACTGTAACCACGGTGAATGTTTAAATCACATGTTATGTACTACTCTTGAGAATAACTAATTACCGTTACTTGGTTGATTAATATGCCTCTCCTAAATCTCAACGGCTAAAGTAGATGTTGATAGTTAGTAGTACCACGCAATCAGTCCATTTACACACACAGCACGTAGCAACGTCTGCAAAATTATACGGAAACCAATCAATTATACGAATAATATATCAATTCTAGAAATTAATAAATATTGTAACATATGTACACATATTTCGAAAACGACAAACACACAGTATCGTTATTATTAATTTGCCTGTATGTTTTTAATAATCAAATTAATCCTATCAGTGCTAGCTGTCGCTAATACAATAATCTATTACTGTCAATAAACGCTTTGAATGTTAGGCACATACATCATTTTTCTTCTGATAACAAAATAGGAAAATACACATATCTTCTGTACATGGCCGGCCTCCAGGATAAATGTTTTTCGAGCGAAAATCATTTCAATTAGGGTGTAGCATGTGGGGCATTCGGGAAACAAAACACAGATATAAAAACAGCGGTTTAAAGGTTGCGGAGTTACCACGAAATGTTTTGCTAAGGGCAAAATTGATTTTGTCGATAACACTGTATCTATATTAACACGATTGTATTATCCAAGTCTTCGATATAGCCAAGAAGATGGAAATAAGTTTGTCCTGGTTTGATATGAAATATGTGCAATAGTGTCATAAACTTTTTTTTTATTTATTTATTTATTTATTTATTTATTTATTTTTATTTATTTATTTATTTATGTATGTATGTATGTATGTATGTATGTATGTATGTATGTATGTATGTATGTATGTATGTATGTATGTATGTATGTATGTATGTATGTATGTGTGTGTGTGTGTGTGTGTGTGTGTGTGTGTGTGTGTGTGTGTGTGTGTGTTTGTTTGTTTGTTTGTTTGTTTGTGTGTGTGTGTTTGTTTGTTTGTTTGTTTGTTTGTTTGTTTGTTTATTTATTTATTTCTCACCCAATAGTAATAAAACATATAACAACAAAATTAAATACACACGATATGAAAGAGATGCATCTAATGTTCGAAAGCAACCACCGGGGACTGGTAAATAGTAAAAGCAGACCCATTCAGTAGCCAGTCCCCATTTAGACTTAAAGTTATGGCGATAATTAGGGCGATATGAATATTATACAGCATGATTTTCATTGTTTAAACCTTCGTTGTAATATATATATATATATATATATATATATATATATATATATATATATATATATATATATATATATATATATATATATATATATATATATATATATATATAATATCTCTTTCGCTCGATGATGAAATAGCACCTTTTTGCTTCAATCATGATGTCTACAGCAAGAAGTTATGCATTTCGAAAGTTCCAACTTATGTAAAATTTAAGTATTACCTAGCATAGACAAGACAGACCTCGTTTCCCTCTATATGATATTTCGCATGCCACAAATTCCAATTAAGCAGATACACACTGTGCTGAAAGTGCAACAGTTTGAAAGTCGTTGTACCAGATGATTTCCCTTCACGCATCAACTTTCATAGCCTAAAAATAATTTATCATTAGAGGAATGACACTTTCATTGCAGTGTTTGATCGACTACTTTAAGCAACATTTAATCAACCTACTTAGAAGTTGTTTTGAATTCACATATTTGAAATGAATATTTACTGAAGTATGCACTCTGTGTAATATCATTAGTTTTATGTTAAAATATAACTTTATTGCATATGCCTGTACATTTTTCCTTATCCTCTCTCGTTATGCATATAAATCTTCACCAGGTTTCATTGATAAATAGGCTTATATAGGTGTACATACATTTCCACGTGTCACATGCCTAGATATAACTTTCCTATCATGAGAATTATTTACACTAGACATCCGTGGCTAGGCTCTTCCGTTAACAGTGTCACGTATGTCAAATTCGTGAACCAGAGCAACATATATGGTTCCTTGGCGACATCAACTATATATGAAATGTTTACAGTTCGAATACTAAGAGACATTTATATCAGCCTTTAGGCTGAACTTCATCACTTATTATTACAAATAATAACATAAGGCTATGATTTATGTATGCCATAACACTTTAGTAACAATAATTAAAATTTTAATCATTACTAATATTTATTATGATTAATTACTAAGTAAATAATTGAACGAGAAATGCAACAACACATCAGTCATCAATTGTCAGACTGCATTTTCGTAAACTTCAACAATTTATTATTTCTTTCCACTACACTTCAAACACAAGTATCAAATTAATTAATTTTAAAATTGATTATCTATGATTAATTATAGGTCAAAGCATGGATGAATTATATAGCAATCCCCACAGTAAATTGTGAGATTGCTCTTTGTTGCTCAACTTCGAAGTTTCGTCTTTTACTTGTGATAATAAAGGTACCAGTGTTTTGTACTGGTTGTCCTTCCTTTACCCTTCAAGCCAAAATATCGACGAATCCACTTCCATGGCCATTACCAGAACTGTATAATGCAACATATGTTACCATTCCGAAGTTCGATATTTGTGATTTGGGATTTAACACGTTCTCTTTCCATTAAGTCTATTTTTTATATAACCAAACCCTCTTAATTGATAAGAGTTTTACAACATTTGTAACAACTCCAAATATACCCGTGAAATATTTCAGTTCATCCAAATATTCAAACTGATAACTTAAGATCTGTTATTTATCTTTAGGAGACGATAATGTAAAGTGTACATACATGTATATTGAATACCAAAATGACTGTAAGTTTTGTATGGTTCAATGCATTTAATAATTAACAGAAGAGTATACCAATATAAAACTAATCTTTTTAAAGCACTCGCCTTTGAACAAAAAAAAAACTGTCAAAGCATATTTTCATTCTCGCCATATAGTCATCACTGTCACGTGTTTTATGACGTGTGAAAGTATCTATGCTGGTATCTAACATAGTTATAATATACTCCATTGTTGCCATGACGACACTAATGTGCTTCGTCAATTGCATCTAGTTTGCACTTTAACACAGCTCAGTATCCTTATGAACATGTGTTACAAACATCGGGAAACTACAAAATGATGGATTTGCTGAGATATTTCCTGTACAGTGTTTTTCTGGTCATACAATCTTCTGAAAAGACTCTTCCGAGCAGCAATTCAGTTAGCACTTCAAGTTCCTCCGATTCTTCCAGTGTTGAGTCTACAACTACAAGCCGTGATTGTGGAGTGGGCTACTTTCATTGTGACAGTGGGGAATGTGTTCTATCGTCCAAGGTCTGTGACAATATAGGTGATTGTGACGATTCCTCTGACGAATTAGCAGATTGCTTTGGTAAGTTCTAAAACTAGTGGAACCCTACAGAAATATTATACGAAGCCATGCGCTATTCATTCACTAATGCAAAACTTGGGAAAACCTCTTGCAAGTAAGTTATACACAATAAATATACAAGTGCCGAAAAGTAGAACAGTATATATTTTTCCCGCGATCAATTAATGCAGGTAAGAATAGTTATTCAAATATATTCAAAGAATGATGTATTCAACATGTCGCATACAAAATGCCCTCTAGTACAGCAATGTTATAAACCTGCCAGTCCATATAATTCTATGTCAGACCATCATAAGTTACATTCCAACTGGCGTACATTTTGAGTATTTCGTTTCACTACAAGGCTTAGCACAGCAGTGTTGCATACACTTATAATTTCCTATATCCTTATTTGATAACTTCACATATTGTGCGCCATGACCGTATTTAAATAACTAAGGTGGGGCTGGTATTTTAAGAACGGTTTCATTATAGATTAAAACGTTTGTTAAAGTTATAAAAAGGTATTAGAACCACATAAGAATATACTCCTGCAAAGGAAAATTTCAATATTAACTGGTATAAGGCAAACTAAAAACTACACGCGTTGTAACTATTAACACTTCCATGTCAAATGTAAGTTTCTGTTCATGTATTGGCATCATTTAAGATGGCATTTAAAGAGACAAAATTATTAACAAAATTACATTCAGCAGTCATAAACTGTATGTGAATGGCGAGATAAATTATTAAACAAAATTGTGCTATAAACATTGGGAGGAATCACCTAAAGAATAAACCATGTAACACATCTAACCACTATGTGCAATTAATTGGGGTAACAAACAGTGTTTTTTCGTCGTTCGGTGTCTGTTACTCTGGCATCTGGCTGATTTATTTATGAGAAGATATATGTTGTATGTGATATAGATATAAGATGTATTATCATCTTCCTAAATGCACAACATTCTTAGTTCTTACCCATGTAAGGGTTACTGTAGAGATGAATACTGTAACAGACAGACATACAGACAGACAGACAGACAGACAGACAGACAGACAGACAGGTTTGGCAATGATATCTTTCATTACAAAATGTAAGCATTATTTTCACATAGTGATTCTGCTCAGAATTATACAAAAATATGCCATTTTATTGAAGAACAAAATTCTAATTCAAGGGTTCTCACGGATATTGTAACAGGTTCTTACAAAGTATACATTGGAATATGAATCTAAACGAGTGTATACAGGAATATGAGTCAATACACATTAAATGCTAAGAGGTTATACAGACTGCAATTGTCAATAGTGATCAAAACATATTCTGACTACTGTTACCATTGGGCTTATTCAACATTTTTCAATATTCGTAAATATATTGGCGGTTAGCTAGACATTATTTAAATCAGTATCTATATACTGGCACTAAGTAGTGATATAAGTAATGGTAGCATAGTAACCGCTATTTGAAAGAAGTTATAAAATTGTATACTTGTGTTATTGCTGTAAGGGCCAACAGTTTCTTGATTTGACGACAGTAAAAGGTTTGAATAAGTATATGAGATAATGAATGATAAATTAACACGTTCATGTTCACTGGTAAGTCTGTTTAACATTGAAGCAAATTGCTAAGGCCATACTAAACTAATCTACAGAGCTTTCTATATGAATAATATACATATGATATGTTGAACATGTCAACGAGAGGCGTCAGTCTCAGTTGCGTATTGTGATATGTTGAATTAGCCAAGTCAGCGGTGCATATAACGTTAAGAATCCAATCATCGAGTCTTCAATATTTCTGCTGTATGTATGCTTGTATATCATCCATGATTGGTTGGTTAACCATTACCAGTTATTGAAACTGCTGTTCTCGCAAATCCACCTACCCGTCCCTTTCATACACAAAGCTTAAAAAGTTGAACCTTATACAAATTTAATAATGCAATTTGCGTTCAACTAATTAAATTTTTAAAGAGTCTTCAGTATTCCTTCAAGCAATATCTCAAAGTTTTAGTCATCATTGCTTTATTAAAGAGACCGTATTCGAATGTACCAAGGTATGTAGTGTACAGTATGAAAGAACAATATTACATGGTGATAGAATATGAAATATTTATTCAATGACTCGGACATAAAAGAAGAAAATACAACGTTTGTAAGGAAAAAAGGAAAACAAAACAACAAGGAAAACACAGTACTAAGACATCATGATATCAATATTAGGAACAATGAAGAGATTGTTGTATTGAACAAAAGCTAGCACTACCTCCTCAACAATCAAATCCATTTCTACTAATGCAATTACTCTCGATATAAATCAAGTATTGAAATGTGTTTTGCATAGGTCTTTACCTTTCCACATTTTTCACAATTCATTGATAATATTATGACAGCTATGTCAAAAGAGCAATTACTTTTATGTATTTATACTTCTCTCCATAACCTATTTAACTGTATAACATAGATCACCCTGGGGATACCATTACATTAAACTAATCAATTGCTAAAAGTAATTCAGTTACTGACGCTAAAGTATTTGGGTCATTACTGATACCATGTCTATAAATCCAATGCCTTGAGAATATGTTATGTTGTAAATGTAATCAAATGTTCGTTATAAGGATACTTTGCGAAAGAAGCCATAAATAATCTCAATATAAGTGTCATATAATATAAATTAGTTTTTGTTCTAAGCACGCGATCATCTAATTTAACTTCAGGTTGTGGACTGTTTACCGAATCAGATAATTATTAAGTCTCGAATGTGAGTTATGCGCATGAGAAATGGTTTACATGGATGCTTTCAAAATATATCTAACAATCAGAAATTTGGGCGGCAAGCCCTAGCTCCAATAAATTGCATTTATTATTTTGATAAGAAGCAATGTTCTGTCCAGCTACAGTTGACTACACACTTGTTGTTTAAACCGAGTCCTGAATTATTACCAAGATTCTTGTATCGTTTAGTTAACTCATTTTATAGTGAACTTTGTATTCCTCAGATGGAGCCATCTCATCAAGGAATATGCGGAGTGTTGCCCAAAGAGTGACTGACTAGACTAGCCAAGGCTTTGATTTGTATTGTTTAAGAGTGTGTTCATTACTAGGATCGGCTTTCAAAAGTGGTTAGAACGATTCCTATTCTTTGTCGGTTTCTAGTACTTTTATATACACACATTTGCAATCTGCTTTAACACAGACTTTTGTGTTGGGGTATTGATACCATAAATCCACGCATAAAGAATAGTTTAAATGGGTGTTTCTGTCAGTTTTAGTGATCCTGTATATTGTATTTGTCTTATGTATGTATTTCTGTGTGTGTTTTACTTATCCTGTTTTGTTATCTTTTTAGAGGGCCAAGGGGGAAGACTAGCTTTTAGCTAACCAGGTTTTCCGATTAACCCGATTTAAATACAGTTTAATCAAATAAATAAATAAATAAATAGATAGATAGATAGATAGATAGATAGATAGATAGATAGATAGATAGATAGATAGATAGATAGATAGATAGATAGATAGATAGATAAATAAATAAATAAATACAGTATTTCGTAATTGTGTTAATTTTTTTATAAAGAACCTGACTGTTTGCAAACATATGTCCTGTAACAAAAATGCGGTTTGTCGTAAGTGTATCAAAGGGTTGCTTTCTCATTGTGTTGTGTGAAATCGTATTATGGAAGGATGTATGGGATATATCTACGGAAGCAATACATATGTTTATATTGTATGACGTCCTTTGTATTAGTGTATATAAGAGATCGACCTGTCACAATAATAATCATAAAAGAAATAACTTGCCACGTTTTTCTGATTACACCTGTACTTCCACCTCCATCGACAATATACAGAATGACATGATTTTACAATAATCTTAAAAGAATTACCCTTACGATATAGTAAGCCCGTATATATGTTAGCAGTACTAATTTATTAACACGTGTAGTTGCGTCAAATATACTAATAATTCACCCTACGACAATTCCACGGTAAACGTAAAAAGCCGTCCATCACCAACAATCGAAGCAATACGCTCATCGGTAGTTGAGGTGATCAATAGTTTCCATGGTGATATACTACAACTGTGTATAGTTAGATAGTATGTTAATTATGTATTATTAACGATATGCCTTTCCAGCAAAAATAAACCATATTTCGGGAAATAAACATTAACTAGCCAATTTATAGTATGACTCGAGGTTTGACCAATATATGCTTAAATGAAACATATGGTATCGAGTCAAAGCATGGCAAATTATATGGCATATTTCCACTGTTCTTGTATAATTTTTCATTTGTTTGATATTGAATTGATTCAGTAATCCATTGTTAGAAATCCTTCTATTTACTATTCTTAAATGTATTAAGCTTGGGGAATGGTGGGAGCGATTTGTTCAAATGGTAATCATGTATAATCATTATATGCATTGATTTTAAAGATTAACTGTGTTTTCAGTTGCGCATATGATCAACTATTTATCTATTTCAAACACGTTCTGGACATTCGGTTGTACATATTACATGTCTAGCAACAGTTGTTAGGAGAACCAGAAAGAAATGACTATCTATTGTTCATTATTTTAACATAGTTAAAGGATGAAGGATTTCATATGATCGCATTTAAAGTGGAAAACATAACTGAATTTCCATAAACCATGAGGCGCTGTTGGATGTTATGAATTTGTGGCCACTTTTATCAGCTATTTGTCAGAAAGGTTACACACGTTTCGTCGTTTCAAAAAACTTAAAAGCTTATCAATTCACACATGTAATATGCATTGCATGTCCAAAAGAACTTCCTGGGATATAGAGTCTCAACTTTTTGATTTTTTTCTAAATATGTAAATGCGCTCTGGTCAAGTGAAATACAACACTGATTAGGCATTGCAAATGTATCATTAAATTTGGTATGTTCATTGTCAGTGGAATTTGACTATGTTAATGTTTTTGTCCAACAATAAAGTCGAATGTGTAATTTTGATTACTCCTCGAATATTCTTCCATGTTATTTCAACTCTTACATATTTTCCCCTTTCATTCATATGAACGTGACACGTGAATACATACTTCTTCTATCCTCATAATCGCAAACTTCATTAACTAACATAATGTCACTGAATGTTTTTGAAAAATTACAAATGTGAGTACAAAAAAAGGCCTGCTCCGATCTGATGAATGTGTACTATCGATGTAATGTAATGTAATGAGATTTATTCTTGCAAGAAATTAAAGAAAAAACATGTCTTAAAAACAGAAAACTAAACAACTTTTCGCTCTTTGTTAATGTTGTATTTCTTGAAAGAATAATTATTCAGTTTTGAGTTTTGTAGACATGTTTTTCCTTTTATGAATAAGTCACATATTTATGCATAAGGCGCCACTATTGTAAAAAAATATATTTGACAAGTTTCGATCAAAGAGATATCACCTGATTTTCCTATAGTTTGTTAAAGAAAGCCCATCTCATCCTATCCTACATATTTCGTGAGTTCATAAGTTGTGAGATCATACAACATTTGTGCACAGACAGACGACAAGGTGAGCTTTTGGAGGCTGTTTGTTTTAACAGATAATTTGTATTACAGCACCACCACCACCACCATCAACGCAACCACCTCCAACACGTGAGTGTCGTAATTTTAAATATCGTATGGTATTTCGTCATCATTTTTCGATGAACTAGGGTACAGTTACGATTAGGGTTAAGGTTAAGGTCAACAAGACTCTGGCTAAGGGTAACTAAATAAAGTAATATAATATGGGGACTACTGAAAGATGGATATTATGCAAACATTAATCCAAACATGTATTGATCTGTTACCATAACGACTGATGACTAAAATTTAATTTCTTCGAAACTTCTTTCTATTTTCATAACTTCCATTTAATAATCCCTTAGATAGTAATTATTCATATTCAAAGTAACCAAAGCTGTATTTCCTTATAAGGCAAACATCCTTAATAATCACACCCAGGCCTGTGTTATTTGTTTTCTTCGAATATCTTTATGCGATTGTATAATAATGGTGTATAGTTCTATAGCAAAGGGTTAATATGTCGACTTTGATACAGTCATTCGAAAAACATATTTTGATCACTTGTAATTTGATCATCATGATAGCTGGTCCATGTGCTACTGATCAATTCGCATGTCAAGATGGGCAATGTATTCCACAAAGCCAACGATGTGACACCATTTTCAACTGCGATGATCATAGTGATGAAGTAGGATGTCCAGGTATGTAGAGCTTGGTATATGCGCACGTGCTAACCATCGTGGGAGGGGGGGGGGGGGCAACTCCCATACATGACCGTATGGGGAGGGCCCACTAGAAAGGGGTGTTTTTCCCACAAGGTATGAGAAAGGGTATACTTTCCAGCATACCCATGTATCGCAAAGGGGAGGGTATTCACCACTCACAAATTTAGATGCAACCTGTGCAGTTGAAATGTGTCATTTTCTTGCAAAGCAATCCATAGTATCTATTTTGTGTGTTACAGTTGGTATGAAAAAATGGTATCTTTTTTATAGGATTTATGGTATTTAGGTCTTAGAGACACCCTCCGTACCATTTTATACAGAGTTGCCACCACTGGGGGGTAAGCATGCATGTAAATCGTGCTTCTTTCTTGATCACCACAAGATAATATATGATGTAATCTTTTCAATAAACACTACTCCTTACTAGTGTCAAATGGAAATATACAAAATGGATTATTTTGTATACGTTTGAATATTTAGATGTTAGGAATATCCTCGCCTAAACCATCAGTTTCTAGTCTAGTTTTCTACACACAATTGCTCAATAGTGCGAATGAAAAAATTGGTGTATCACCTTCTCGGGAAGAATGGATATTTAAGGTGAAATAGTGCAGGCATGCTTACAAATCAATGACTCATATAGCTCTGCAACGAATTATCTTCCCATGAAAAAAATGAATAAACAGATCAAATATGAATAAACAGATCAGAAAGTAACCACCCTGCCCTTTATCAGAATGATTTGGCCAGGTATATTCTTTGTCAAAGACAGAATTACAACACCAATGACAAGGTGTTAAACACTTTGTTGATGTTGTGTTATTTTTCGCACTATGACAACAATTATCAAAATCGCTATTATATAATTGCCTATATATGCTATGCATATGCATGGACCAACTTACAACCCCATTCCCTCCATTATTGGTGAAAGTAAAGTATTGTTCGTATAAAGAGATATAGCTGACCATACTTTACAAGAATCAAATCATTAACAGATTCTATGTTTAGGGCTTGAAAGCACCAAAAATAGACTGACCTTTGATGATGATCTGTGTTTTCAGTGATTATATTATTATCATCCATATTCGGTTGAGTGCCTTTATTGCATGGGTGTGAACCTCTTTTATCTCAATTTCCTATTGTCTAATTTGCTATTCAAACCAGCGTGTCCACCAGGGGAATATGATTGCGGTAATGCTAATTGCATAGCAAATAGTTACGTATGTGATGGTTATGCTGATTGTCCCGGTGATGCGGATGAACTTTACTGTGGTAGGTTTAAACATATATCCAAGAAGAAAACTCAGTTTTCGAATTACGATTTGCTGCATGGTGCTGCATGTTATGTTATGTTATGTTATGTTATGTTATGTTATGTTATGTTACGTTACGTTATGCTATGTTATGTTATGTTATGTTATGTTAGAGCTGAGTAATTGCATAACATATTTTTGTTTACACTGCATGGTAAACCTAAAACAGTATGCAAATCCGGGGAATCCATGTGCAAAAATGGTATAGATTGTTTTCTCGTGGCTGAAGCATGTGATGAAATCATGGATTGTCCTGATTTTAGTGATGAAGAGAATTGCGGTATGTGACTATTCATTTGCCCAATCCTAAACTACGTTACTCCCTCGTCCCTTCCCATTCCCTCTACCAAAACACAACAGCTATATGCCTTTAATATGTTTCACTAATGTGACAAACTACAGAAAAACGCACGTGGGAGTTACGCCATGTACATATTTATAGCGATATTTACTGCATTGATTGCTGGCCGTTTACACCGGACTTATATGCTCCTTTGAATCTAAGATTGATTAGTACTTTGTTAACCACAGCAAACAGCCATGAGACGACTTTAACTATTTGCTTACCATAGTTATTGTTCGGCAGAACGGCAGCTTCTTACTGACTTCTGATTCAGACAGTTAGGGCGGCTGAGCCTTGGAGCATGCTCGTACTGTATGTTTGTAGAATCATGTGTAACCCGTGTTATAAAGGGGTCATATTTCTGGTAAAGCCTTTGACATTATACAGCTCCATTGCAGTCATAGCATATAATTAATTTTCTTACTTTTATTTCTAGTTCATATATTCATACCAAACGTGTCGATCACATTGATAAATATAATTACTTACACGGTGTTATCTCAGTACACATACATAGAGGGAGCCTTCAGTAACTACATGGTCTGTTAAATAAAACATGACCCCCCCCCCATTCTCCATTTGTAAAAAAAAAATGACCCTCCCCT
Organism: Glandiceps talaboti; assembly: GCF_964340395.1. Classification (NCBI taxonomy): domain Eukaryota; kingdom Metazoa; phylum Hemichordata; class Enteropneusta; family Spengelidae; genus Glandiceps; species Glandiceps talaboti. Next base: position 9,588,768 of record NC_135561.1, read on the forward strand.
TTGTCCCATTTTCTAAACCACGACCCTCCTCATAACAATTGAATACACTGAAAGTTAATAAATATTCCCATTATATGTATACATACAAGTTAAACGATTTTGACTCTGTTTTAGAAAGCAATAAGTGACAAACAGTAAAAGACTGGCTCGTTACCTTTCTTTTATAATCATACACAATCTAGTTAGTATCTAAAACGTGCTTTCCATGTTGTGCATACTCTGTCTGATCTGGTCACTTGTAAAAGTTCCCTGATATCATTGTCATCATCATCACCTTCGCCTTCAGTATTGTCATTATCAGTGTCACTTTAATCTGACTCACTGTCACTACTTGAGTCAGTACATGTATCACTGTCCGTGTTCTCTATGACATTCAAAACTAAATCATCATCATCATCATCATCATCATCATCATCATTACTGCTACCATCATCATATTTTAATAACAACATTCACGGACAGTGTGAATGATAAGGTGGGATGGTGCCCTCAACAAAATGCATCGTTTTATTTAACATTTTTCTTACAATATATATAGTTTTATTTTTGTATTTTGGCATGTAAAGTACTCGTAAAAATAAAGTTGAGTGCTCATCTCAGTTTTACATCTCAAAACACACAAAACAAATTGACTATAATTAAATCTTCAATTTGGTCTCAAAACTACGGATTGTAAATTGGGACCCTCCCCCAAACGTTGTAATGCAAAATATGACCCTCCCCCAAGAACAGGTTTGTAAAATGTGACACACTGCCCGATTCCTCCGGCCCTCCCCCTTGTAAATACTGAAGGCTTCCTAAGCATCATCATTCATAAGTTCTTCCTTGAGTTGTCTGTTCGAAATACGGAGCAATTGCTCTTTATAATGTAGGAACTTCAGATAAAATACATACAAGCACAACAAGGCAAATGGCTTTATTCTCTTTTCTAAAAGACACTATCTATCTCTGATTTAATTAATGCGTGTTCACGCCAAATCCAAGAGCGGCTTTGATACAACTTGGCATTATTTACATAGAAAATTAAAATCAATTTCAGTAGTTTATTTTTAGTTCTCTTCCTTTTAATTGTTAATTTCGTTTTATACATTTTTTTATAATAAAACTATTGCCATGCTATGCTTCCTTGCGTGTGTCATGTTGTGCAGCTATGTTGTATTATTATTAAGATATGGTCTACATATGCCTTATGTATATGGTTTGTTCTATATATCTTTCAGCATTATCATTTATGTTTTGAAACTATATACGTACGTCACATTTGTCAGTGTTGCTGTTTTACTCTACAGTTGTTATGTTTTAGTCACTATATTTTGTGTGTGTCAAACTTGATGATAAGGCCAAACAAAACAAAACAAAACTAGTTTCAGGTCAGCGCGCGCATCACTTTAATACCCTCACGTCGATATGTTATGTGTGAGTGTGTGTCCAACCATACAGTCTACATATCCCGGGAACACAAAAATAACCCTCTTTACATTAATTGCTACTTCAGTGACGACAACTACAGAATCAATCAATCATGAACAAGTAAATGACATCTGCCCCACGTACATACTTGCTTTACAGTACTAAATAAAAAGAACTGTAACTGTCATAGATTAGATTGAGTAACAATATGTTAAAGTGTTTGTGTGATTTTATGCTTGGTTATTTTCATATAAATATCCATAGGTTGTAAGCCCATTATTGGATATAAATTGACAGTATATCCAGCTTAAGATTTATGATCTCACCTGAAGACACGTAGATCTGAAGCATTTATAGAATTACAGACAGACTATTTAGATCCATCGCATCACAACAGTCAGTAGACATTTATCTATGTTTTACGACACTATCACATATTTGATATGAAAGAACTACAGTTAGAGTTCATAAGAAATATATGAAATACATCTATTATGAAAAGCATCTATTGGTCTTTCAATGGGAAATGGAAAAGTGGGGTTAACCTAGAAGTTGAATATGCATCTAAAATAATAAAGTCTTTAAAATGTTGCTAGAACTTTGTTCAAGAAACGTCAACATATACTCAGTTAGCATTTTTTTTTAAATCTGGGGTCATGGAACAGATTTTTGAAATAGATGTCAAACTGATAGCAGTGGTCATTTGAAAATCCAATATGGCCACCGAATACTGTGTTAAATATGCGGAAAACAAAAAGATAGACGGTTTCTTTAAAATCAAGACAGTGAAACCACAATTTATAGTATTATTTCAAAACGACCAAGAACAAGCTTTTAAAATGACAAAGTTGGGAGAGAATTGAAGAACTCGGTAGTTCATACAAATTTAATAAACCTTATGGGTATCGGTCTGAATAGCTTGAATTTCTTTAACACATGTATACAAGGTGATATTGTTTTTGTAATCAGAAAGTAGGTTACCCAAATTTGTAAAAAGTAGGATTATCTTAATAACTATGGGCATATTGATACAAGTGAGACTGGAGCATGAAAGACAAATTGCACACAAATGAATTCATCCTAAATTTCAGCGACATGCAGTGCTACCCAATTCACATGTAGCGATGGAAGTTGTATCAGTGAGATTAACTATTGTGACGGTATGATTCATTGTGACGACGGAAGTGACGAATTGAATTGCCAAGGTATGATTTTGTCCTACAAACATATGTGGTTGCCATGGTTACATTTCATCATCATGTCGTTGTTGTTGTTGTTGTTGTTGTTGTTGTTGTTGTTGTTAATGTTGGTGTTGTTGTCACTCTTGGTTTGGAATATTACAGATGTTGTGTTCTTAATTTCCATGCTGTAAAAAGTATTTTCAGTATACAAACATCATGTCTGCCTTAAAGGTGTAATAGCTGAAACTGAAAACGTTTTTATCAAACCAAATATATTTGTTTCGTCCGTACCCTAAATATCAGTGCCCCAATAAATTACAATTTGAACTTATTACTATACTACTTAGAGGTTAACAATAAACATGTCTATTTGACATGTACAATTTCTAATTAGAGTTATTGTAACAATTTTTGTTGAAAATATTGTTGATTGTTTAACAAAAAACAGAATACCCCAGTAACAGCTTTAAGGAACAGTTTTATGAATTGTTATCGTTGTCAATGTTGTTATCATGTTAATTCTAGTAATGCTTTATTCACATTTAATGCTTAGCAGATATAGTTATTAGAAATCTTTTACGATGAACTAAATGTTAAAAGGTCTATGATGAATATGATCGATATTAAGTCGCAAAGTCTATTTTACATCTCGAAGTTTTACCCCAACTGGGGTATTTGACGACATAATTTTAGTTTAATCATTTGCAGTTACGTTGTTGTCATCGATACATGAACATATTTAGTGTTATACTGCAGTAATAACTTAGGAAATTCTACTCACCTGATATTCACACTTGCGGCAATATTCTTGATATTGCTTATAATGTACCGTAGACACGCACAGATGATTAAATTAGTTTTTTTCCTCTTCATATGTATTATATTGCTTATTAAATTGTATATGCGTGCATACATGTCTGTGTGTGTCTCCAGTAACAAACCTTCAAGATGGCTGACAGTATTTTGTATATTGGAAAATGCCACTATCTATAGATTGTACCATATACACTTGAATAATTGACAATTAAAACAACTGTAAGATATTTCCGCCTCTCCATCCTCCTAAAATTATCCCAATACACCTATTTACAACAGCCTGCGAAACTGGACAATTCGAATGCGATGGTGGTGATAGTTGTTTTCCCATGTACTTTGAGTGTGATGGCTATGTCGATTGCGGTGACCTTACTGATGAAGCAGCGTGTGGTACGTAGACGTCGACGACCAAACAGTTTACATAAATGTGTCCACAGTCTGTCGTAGCCAGTAGACTTGCGAAGTAGAATAACGTTTTGCCACACCATCCCTTGCACACCCCTTAGAATAGTTACATGCACACCCCTAGAATAGTTACACATTAGTCAAGCTAGTGTTGTGAACCAAATACTTGTGTAAAATAAAATAAAACGATGGATTTATCTATTTTCACTATCGTTGTCTCTGATAAATGTATGTTAATTTACTTGACCCTTACTGTGTGATCTTTTGTTCTGTAACAGTTTATACTAAGTATGTGGTGATAAACACAATTAACTTGAAATTTAGCGGTAAATTCATTTTTCGATATGGGTAATGTATTTACTGGACATAGTCCTCACTGAGCTAGTTCAAGACACGATATTACATCATATTCAATGTGCACTATACATATATACTGAGTATTATTTAAGACCATTAATTCTAACTATGTGTACTCATTCAGTTGCCCAATAGGATATTAACTATCAACAGCAATGTTAAACTTTGTATTAACAACCCGGTGTTACTAATACTCTCCATATATTAAATAACCAATACATACTTTACGTATTGCGAAAGTACATTAAATATGGCTTCTTTGCTTCACTTAAAATTGCACCTTTAAGAAATTACTTAAAATTGCATTATTGAGCATTGAAGTTTAATAGGAAAAGTGTTTCAGATATTCATCTAAACAAGCAGACTAGTAGACTATTTTGTTATCATTCATGACTGATAAAACAAAGAGATCCTACATAGCTTACTTACAGAAAAGTACAAAAAAACGGTAGTTTTGAAAGGAACATCGATCATTTCCCAAGTCTTATCTCTTTAGAACCAAACATACTCAACAAGACCCCAACAGTAGTAACTACATGTAAAGTATGAACAAATTCGTAGGATGGAAAATTAGTTATTCCAGACAAATAAATGTATTTCTGATGATTCTTGAGTAAATTGATGTTATAATGAAAACAAGACGAAGTATATCCTTATTCCCCTTTAGTTTATATATGTCGTAGTATTCTTAGAATAAACATGTTCATAGACGTTAATAAAGTATGTAGTTCTGTAGTTCCCTGAAGCTATTTTAAAATATATAAATATTTGAGAAAATAAACATATGAATATATTGATTGTAATCTTGTTTCTCATTTCCTGCATTTTAGACCTAGATGCATGTTCAGATGGTACTCATACTTAATAAAGTATGTAGTTCTGTAGTTCCCTGAAGCTATTTTAAAATATATAAATATTTGAGAAAATAAATATATGAATATATTTTTGTGATCTTGCTTCTCATTTCCTGCATTTTAGACCTAGATGCATGTTCAGATGGTACTCATGGTTGTGCACACCTATGTATGCCCAATGGCACTGGCTATATCTGTGAATGTTTAATTGGATATACATTGGATACTGATGGCTTTCAGTGTAATGGTAAGAGGTGTATTTTATAATGTTCACACACAAAACACCCGAAGATACATGTAACTTTATCTATTTATAATTTTTTTTCTATAATAGACTAAAATGCATTCAATATTTATAAAAGTAATACACAATAAAAATAGAATAAATTAAAAAGACCAAAACTTCGGTTAAATTCACAAATCAACTTTCATTTATATGAAAAGTTGACAAAAGCTTAAAAGTTAACTTATTTTATGGTTTCTATGGTGACTACGTCAGCTATACTTTCTGATGCTATACCAATAGATCTGGAATTTTAAGAAACTTAGAGCTAATGGAAATTATATGTCACAATGACATAATTTGGCGAATATGTAATATCTTTTCACATTTTAATTAATGATAGCAAAAACAGAGGGTTTTGTTAATATGCATACTTGAATTCACTACTTTGAGTGAAGCATACACATATATATATATATCAATGTATAAGGCTTATGTCATTCTGAGAAAAACATGGCATGCTTTCAATTTCACATATTTGGGTTAACACATCTCAACCAAGATACAAATATTGGTCTTTATTTCATCGACAGTCTTTCGTCAAAGTTTGATATAGCATTTTAAGATAACAGAAAGGCTTAATATTTTCAACTTCACTTATTTATGTCGTTGGTGTGGCTAGGTCTAATGCAGCCATTCATCAATCGGTCTGTGACTCATAAGTAATATTTTTTTCAAATTTTTTATATAAATCCCTCTATAACATTTTGCCATGTCTTGTTAATAAAGAAACACACAAAATACAGACAGACAGACAGACAGACAACCAGAGAGACAGACGGGCGGACGGACGGACGGACGGACGGACGGACAGACATACAGACAGACAGACAGACAGACAGACAGACAGACAGACAGACGTGGCAACATCACCCCAGCCAACTCATGTAAAGTTCGATGTAGGTAATTATTAAGAGGGCGGGTGTAGGTTTCTCTTAAACGCCTCTTGCAACTGTTGACATATTACGCAAATATACTTTTCAGAATAGTAAAATATTTTACTGTAGCTGATATTTAATATATATTCTGTTCTTTGTGATATACGCAGATATAAATGAATGTGCCAACAATAGCAACAGTTGCCAGCAAAGCTGCAGCAATACAGCTGGGAGTTATGAATGTTATTGTGACATGGGCTATGAACTTGATGCCGATGGATATTCTTGTAATGGTGAGACAAGATAATATACTTTAAGCTAACACACATAATATGCTAAATACATAATAAGTGTTTCTCATGTAATGTACCACAGGTGTACCAATAAATGGCATTCATTTAACATCGATGCAATCGATGCAATTGTGTGTAAATGAACTTTTTGATTCACTCACACAAAGAGTTTTACTGCTTTGCCATACGTGCTTCTAGACAGGTTGAGAAACAGATGAGGAAATGGAAACGTAATGCGCCATTATTGTCTCTAAAACGCATAAAGACAATACGTATATTTTCAATTCTGATATTACATTTCCGGCCTTACTCGCGAGAAATGTACTTTATCATTATTCATTTTTGTTTAGTACACATTTATAGTACAACAGAACATTTGGTACAAACCCTCATATGGATATGAGATGATTAAAATGATGTGAAAGTCAACTAAATGTTGTGTAGTACCCATAACATACATTTAACAAACTAAGTCAAGTTGGTAGTTAAATTTGTTTATGTTGCAGGGCATGATATCTTTATTTCTTGAGCTCTTTTTTATTAATTGAAGAATGTTGATATCTTGATATTATAACATTTTTGGATTTTCACCCTTATTCGCAACATGAACAAGTTTAGAGTTTGTTGGTTGGTTGGTTGCGAAAATTGGTAAAGCTACTCGTTATGAATATAATTAATTGGCCTGAATCTAAACGAGCATAATGTTTTCCTGGTAGATGTTGACGAATGCAGTGACGATTCTCATCTGTGTGACCAGACGTGTGAAAATACAGTGGGTAGCTATTACTGTACCTGTACTGTTGGCTATGAACTTGACAGTGACCTTGTCAGTTGTTTTGGTGAGTAGACACTATCACTAACAAACTATCAGTAATCGCCTCCTTTGCAAATGGTACATAGTCAATATACAGATATATAAGATACCACTAGAGTAAAGTGCCATAAATAACTACAGTATTTTGAATAGCATTAATTAGTATTGTGTTATTTTTCAAAATACACAATTCAACTACACTGGAAGTGAGAAAATGTCTTACACTCGACAAAAATCTGTATTGCTACATTTCATAATTATAGCCTGGCCGGGCAGAATTCTTAGTGACATATATTTCTGTCGTCAAAATGCCAGAAATTGGACCAACAATCCTCTAATTCATCGCCTGGCTTGACATGTAATCTTAGTAACATTGGTACCTGTCTTTGTTTGTGATTGTTTTACTTAAATGATTTGTTCTGACTATGGTTCTATTGTTTGGGATGCCAGCATATTCGTATTATTGCATACGTTTTGTTACAGTATAAGTATTAATAGCGACGATCTTACAAGACGTTGGTCTAGCCAGATGTCATGTTTACTTAGTATTTTGTTTGTTACACATGCATATAACTGTACACATAGTATATCGTGTATTTGACGTTATTTCGCTTTAAAAGTGCACCAACGTCCGAGTATCATGTTCACAAATATAATTTCGATGTTAATTTGATTTATGAAGTTCTGTTTCTGTTAAAAACGCAGACAAGGACGAATGTGAAATTAGCAACAATTGTGATCAAATCTGTGTCAACACAGACGGCAGTTTTACTTGTCAATGTAATTATGGCTATAGCATTAACTCCGATGGATTTACATGCAATGGTAAGTACAAGACATTTCGATTAATATGACTGGACAACACTTTTCTTTTGATGTATATGTTGTCAGTTTACGCTTATAATAACCTATAGGGGGCGTTGTTATCGAGAATTTGAATCCCAATTTACTGGCTGCTGAATAGCTAGTGAATATATGAAACATTTAACGAAGACACCAATTGAAAAAAAGAAAAACTGAATCCATAATATATTTCCCAGTAGGAAAACGACAACTCTTGTGCATTCATCTCAAATATTGAAAACCCTGAAAATGTGATTATTCAACTGTGAATCAATATTCAAGCATTCTGTAGAATAATTGCATTGTCATTTTATTGTCAGACATAAACGAATGCGATGCCACTTATCTTACTCACAACTGCCAGCAACAATGTATTAATGTTCCTGTAGGTTTTAACTGCACTTGCAACACTGGATACGAATTTAACAATGATGATATTACATGTGACGGTAACGGTAGTATGTTCAGTCTATATGTTAGACAGTATAAGTAAACAATATTATCGTTGCTGCTCATTTAAGTATCGATCACTATGACCTTTAAATTTTAAAAGACCTATAACCTTTCATTCCTAGAAATAGATATTTCACAGCTGTTGTATTTCATTTACAACAATCTATGAATGCATGATTTTGAATATACACTTATTGCCTGGCCATGAGGGCACTGGTGGACGTCTATTTCTCCGAGGGCTGTTACGTAGCAACTTATTCCCTAGGGGTGAAAGCCAAGGGAAATAGTTGCTATGTATAGTAGGGTACTATATATCCACTAGTATCGAAACAAGGCCACGCAATAGGTGGTTTATAACACATCACACGCTCCAGCATGTATTCTTTCTCGGGTCAAAGCAAATCAGTGGTAGGAATCCTGTGCTACTGTAATAGTGCCCTAGGGAAATCATAAATCGAGTAAAATCTGTATACAAACTGAGTTCACTGTGCACCATTACTTCATACCACATGACAAGGTGACAAGGTCTAAGCCAATCACTGAAGACTGCGAAACGATGTGTTACACACCATCATATTAACTAATGCATGTAATATTAATAAAGTTATGCCGTCTGGTGAAAAGTATATTTTACATAGCTCATCTCAACATGGCATTTACGTCACACCAGATAATTAAACTCCAGAAAGCAATCCTAGATTTAACTTTGATAATAAATGATTTGATTAGATTTTGTTTTATTTTGTTCAGTGCTCAAAACACAATTGACAGTTTATCTCCAATGTGACTCAATGCATTTATATGCAATGTTAAGTTTCTGACAAGATGTTATACCTCTACACTTTTATGATTATTGAAATGTACTATGATTTTATTTTATTCAATAGCTCCTTCGACTTGAATGGAATGTAGATCTTACCATTTGTTGCATCTGAATAGAAAAACGACTTCATCAAACAGATAGGAAGTTGACATAAAGAGCATAAATATTAAAATAATCTATTCCCAAAAATAATTATACCAATGTTTTATCATTAGACATAGACGAATGCGATGTTGTCAATCCTACGCACAACTGTGAGCAACAATGCCTTAATGTTCCTGGAGATTTCAACTGTGCTTGCGACACTGGATACGAATTGGATAATGATGGTATTAACTGCTATGGTAAGTACAGCAGAGCAGTTTTGTTGTCAGCTTTTGTGAAACTATACATTAAAACCTATAGTCGTTGTTGACTATGTAACCTTTAAACCACCATGACCTTTAACCTTTGTTTGGTCAACGATAACTCTAATTATTCCACGGCTCTAGGAACTTATTTACAACATTGTGATTCGTAGGTTAAGTGATCATGAATGCAACATCATATGTATAGTCAAATGAAATATTCATTACGTCGTTGCCATCAATAAGGAACTCCACCTTAAACATTGTCAGTGATATTGGTATGAGTATCATCTTCAGAATTCACAATTCTTTATAAATCATCATTTATCAATTTGCTCGCCCAGCAAATGGCCAAACATACATAACTTATAATCTTCAAAATTTGGAAAATATTCGAAAATAAAATGTCGATGTTTTTGTTCATAACTTACTTCTAAATTTTCGATTCCTAATTTATGCAATTAAACTAAATGTGAAATAATGGAGATGGACCCTTTTGACTCTAACCCCCCCCCCCCCAAATGTGTATGTACAGTATGTATAGTGTGTATGTGTCGAAAAGTCCATATGTCATATGTTTTCTAAGAAATGACTATGACAAAATTGGCATATTCAGTTATAAATATACCATACTTGGATGTTTATTTTCCAGTTACTCACTAACAGTCAAATCACCAATCTTTCTTCACAGATGGCAAATTCAGTTTCAAATAATTTCATTTCTTAGGAAACTTGCCCTATTATAGTTACAATTTCTAAATAATACACCTGTGTGTGGTTTTACTTAAATCAGTTGCAAGAGAACTATTTTAGTAATTTTGTATCAGAGGACATATAGGTGACAAGACTCCCTTCACTGTGTCATTTATATATAAATATATATATATATATATAATCTCTCGATTAACAAAATACCGTTAGTCATTGCTTACTCTATTACCATGCATGTAATATTAATAAAGGTATGCCGTGTGGTGAAAAGTGTATTTTACATAGATCATCTCAACATGGCATTTACGTCACACCAGATAATTAAACTCCAGAAAGCCATCCTAGATTTAACTTTGATTATAAATGATTTGATTAGATTTTGTGCTTTATTTTGTTCAGTGCTCAAAACGCGATTGACATTTTATCTCCAAAGTGACTCAATGCATATATATGCAATGTTAAGTTTCTGACAAGATGTTATACCACTACACTTGTATAATTATTGAAATGTACTATGATTTTATTTTATTCAAAAGCTCCTTCGACTTGAATGGTATGTAGATCTCACCATTTCTTGCAGCTGAATAGGAAAACGACTGCAACAAACAGATAGGAAGTTGACATAAATATTAAAATAATCTATTCCCAAAAATGATTATACGTTTTATCATTAGACATAGACGAATGCGATGTCGACAGTCCTACGCACAACTGTGAGCAACAATGTCTTAATGTTCCTGGAGACTTTAACTGTGCTTGCGACACTGGATACGAATTGAATACTGATGGTATTAACTGCCATGGTAAGTACAGCAGAACAGTTTTGTCAGCTTTTGTGAAACTATACATTAAATCATATAGTCGTTGTTGACTATGTAACCTTTAAACCACCATGAACTTTAACCTTTATTTGGTCAACGATAATTCTAATTTTTTCACAGCTCTAGGAACTTATTTACAACACTGTGATTCGTAGATTAACTGATCATGAATGCAAAATCATATGTATAGTCGAATTAAATATTCATTACGCTGTTGCCATCAATAAGGAACTCCTCCTTAAACATTGTCAGTGATATTGGTATAAGTAGCATCTTCAGAATTCACAATTCTTTATATATCATCATTTATTAATTTGCTCGCCCAGCAAATGGCCAAACATACTTAACTTATAATCTTGAATATTTGGAAAATGTTCGAAAATAAATGCCGATGCTTTTGTTGATAACTTACTTCTAAATTTTCGATTCTCGTCTTATGCAATTAAACTAAATGTGTGTATGGGATATGTCACTGTTCGTTTAAGTCGTGAGTTAGATTTAAAGTAAATAAAATACCAGTATTTGATGGTTACACATTCATGTTCTTGTTGTTTTACGTAATGTGTAAGTAATGTGTGTACTATTTTAAGTATGGCTGGTATTTTCAAAAATATTAATTCACCTCTGAGTCAGTTAACTGTATTTTGGCTCTAGACATCAACGAGTGTTCCCATGGCAAAAGCAATTGTACACAAAATTGTGACAACAAACAGGGAGGATATACTTGTTCGTGTGACCCAGGATATATACTTGAAGGTCTTTACAATTGTACTGGTGAGAACTCTCTATACATCTAGAGCGGGTACTTTTGGTTGTCATTTGGTGTTGGTTCAACTCGGGATATTTGAAAGTGTAAATCTAAGGACCCTTGTTGTGGTTGATATTGTATGGGGCGTGTGGTCTTTGGACATTCTGCTAATCGCCTTTCCCTGGTTATTTATAACAACTTACGGAAGTAATAAGCGAAATCCAAATGGGAATGAAATGTCCACTCCATATAAATATTGTACTGGTAATGTGAAATTTAATTGTAAATTTATATGAAACGAACAATAAATAACCTGAATTATTTGAAAACATTTCTCGTGGAATATACAGTGTTAAAAGATGTAATAGTATCCATTTGCACCACCATTCTTGAATATTTTTGATATGATGTGTGGTATTTTGGCATTTAAGATTGCACTCTTATATGTGAAGGGACCAGTACCAAAAGGCCTAACTTCAAAAAAGTTATTTTGAGAAAAATACAAATACCATATTTTCGTCACTAGGCCCTTATGACCTTAAGTAAATCACTATTTCTTCCGCATTAGCTGTCTTCATCCACGACAATTTTGGCGAGAAAGAAGAAACAGCTACTTATCGGGAAATGTCATCTGGGCTTCTGAGAAATATGTCAATTTAGAAAAAACATTTCTTTTTGCACTTGACCCCCTTCGACGCCGAGTTAACTTTTATTCACATTTTTACTTAGTTATCTTTTAAAATAAAGATTGTCCTTTTCTGGGGTCAGCAATGATTTATGAACAACATTAGAAATGTTAAAAGTGAAAAAAATGGAGGTGGGATCTTTTGGCTCTAACCCCCCCCCCCCCCTACATCCCCTTATGTGTATGTACAGTATGTACAATGTATGCGTGAGCATGTGTCGAAAAGTCCATATGTGTTTTCTAAGAAATGCCTATGACAAAATTGGCATATTCAGTTATAAATATAACATACTAAGATGTTTATTTTCCAGATACTCACTGACAGTCAAATCACAAATCTTTCTTTACAGATGGCAAATTCAGTTTAAAATAATTGCATTTCTGAGGAAACTTGCCCTATTATAGTTACAATTTGTAAATAATAAAACTGTGTGATTTTACCTAAATCAGCTGCAAGAGAACTATTTTAGTAATTTTGTATCAGAGGACATATAGGTGACAAGACTCCCTCAACTGTGTCACTTATATATCAATATATATATAAATCTCTCAATCAACAAAATACCGTTAGTCATTGCGTAATCTATTATTATTACATAAAGTAACTTCTCATTTTCATTTCAGTATCATTTTCTCAGTCAACTTCTGGAATTTTGAAAGGTTTGTTAGCGATTTCGAAATAAGTAATATTACCTTTAATCCCACCTTCCTTTCTTTAGCCTTACCAACTACTGAACAACCACCCGAGACAGGGATTCCGCATACAACCAAATCAACAACTTCAGAACCACATACAACTATTCCTGTGCCGACACCCTTCTGCGGCTGGCATAAATACCAATGCCCAGGAGAGAACAAGTGTATTCATCGTAATTTATTATGCAATGGTCTAGTTGACTGCCTTGATGAGAATGATGAACTTAATTGTGAAGGTATGTAAATTCTTATCAAAGATTTTTTCAATTTAATTTTCTTGTTTAAAAAGAGCATATAACTGCCCAAGTTCCATCTACAAAGAAAATGATTTCGTATACAAAATAGAAACCATAAACAGTGTGGTCAAGAATGTAACTATATATTAAAAATATCGCATCATATTAAATATGTCGTTTGATCCAGTGATTTCATTGCGTGTAATATAATCCTCCATCATTGATAAATGGGTATGTTTTAAGTTGATAATTATACCTATAGTCTACCAAATGCATCCATTTCCTTGAATACATTACAAATCCTAATTCATTTTATATTTTGATCCCTTATTCCCAGAATTATCATATGTGTGAATCTTCTCTCTGTTTTGTAAACAGCCTGCTCCTTCCCCTTCAATTTCCGTTGTGATGATGGAAGCTGCACTGACAGTACAAATGTGTGCAATAACGATCCTGATTGCGATGACGAGAGTGATGAGATAAATTGCCTACTAATTGAAATAAGGTAAATAAGAGTTATCTGCCTTCGCGTTATTTTACATATACATTTCAATAACATCATGTTGGCAAATGTTATTAATACCATATATTATTGTATGGTAATACTGGATAATACTGTGCATGGTATTCGGGAAAGATTGATTTTAGCCAAAAAGGAGATACTTTTATTTATATTCGACAGGGATATATCATACAAGGATATTTGTATTCCTTGCCCGGTATTATTTCATGCAGTTCAATAACTTCTTAATTGAGAATGGTCCTGCTTTACAGAATATCCCTAGAATAATAAATTTGTTCATCATTTTTTCTTCATAATGCACTCAGCAAATCGTTTAACATCTTAATCAAAGTCAGCTATTTCGAGTACATCAAATTGCTTAGGCCATAACATCGATGTGTTGAAATGAAATAAGCCCACACACAATCTTATTTGCAAATATGCATGCTATCTCAGAGAACTGCATTTCAATTTTGTATAAAAAGAAGAATAACATAGACTCTTCGTAATATCAAATCCACACATCTTTTTGCTAAAGGTACCTTGGTGATTTACTCATTGCAATCACTTTTGTTTTTCAGCTGCCTAAAAAACTGTGACAAAGATCACTACAATCCAAGGCGTAAGATGTCGGCATCCATAAATTGTGTTAATTGCCCAGATCATTTCAATCCAGACTTACAATGGGCTTTAAGCCGTGAGATTTCTGAAGACCAAGAAGAGTGGAAGACGTTATTGGATGACAAAACAAAAACAGGTTAGTCATCATCATTTCGATGAAACATGTGCACACAATTCAGAGACATGTGTAAACAGCTTCTACTGATCTCACGTCTTTATAGTTGGGCATTTAAAGGAAAGAAGAAGAAACCATCCTACTGTGTGGATATCATGCAACTATTACTAATATTTGACTTTATAGGGATGGATTGCTAAAATTGGGTTATCTATCTATCTATCTACCTATATATCTATCTATCTAGAGAGAAAGAGGGGAGGGAGGGAGGGAGGGAGGGAGGGAGGAAGGGAGGGAGAGAGAGAGAGACAGGGGGAGGGAGAGAGAGAGAGAGAGAGAGAGAGAGAGAGAGAGTAAGAGAGAGAGAGAGAGAGAGAGAGAGAGAGAGAGAGAGAGAGAGAGAGAGAGAGAGAGAGAGAGAGAGAGAGAGAGAGAGAGAGAGAGAGAGAGAATGAAAAACTATTTTGGCAAGAAAAGTCTAATGAAGTTTGGTTTTAGAAGAGAAGAACAACATGATTAGAATATCTAAACCTCAACATATGAGCTATACACTGAAACGTATCAAGTTGATAGCTAGGAAGAATGTAACTCGCATGCAGGCCTACATATTTATAGTCATGTGGTTTTACGTCATACTATTTCGCCATTACCATTTGAATTGTTTAGGTTGCTCTGTTGCACCGTATACTGTTAACTGGGAAATGTCCTGGCAAACGGTATGTTTGAGGTAAACGATGTACTTGCCATATCATAACTGTTATATTTGTCTTAATTTTGACTTTGTTATCTAGGAACAACATCGTCATATCTGTCAATTGATAAAGATGAGTTGGAATATGGGGAGGATTACATTCTCTATCTTCTGGCATCACATCCTGTTTACAACTTCGCCACTGCTTCCTATGCTTTCAGTGTTAACACACCCCCTATTACAGGAGAATGTGAAATCTCCCCACACGAAGGTATGTATAATGACTTAGTTGTCTTCGTTAGTAATCTGTCAACCGTCTCTTCAGGATTTCAATGTACCGAATGAAATGGGGTTACAAGTATCGCTGGTACTTATAAAATGTTGAGGGATGTGTTTCAATCATAAGTTATGTAGTTTATATTTTTTGTAAATTCAGGTCTTCTATCTGAATTTTTTTTGGAACAATTTGGCTGATATAAACAATGCTGCCATTTTTGCTGTTGTAGCAGACAAGATTTAATGTAATTTATGTAATCAGCTGGCGCTTCATTACAATATATATATACACACACACACACACACACACACACACACACACACACACACACACACATAAATATATATATATATATATATATATATATATATATATATATATATATATATATATATATATATATATATATATATATATATATATATATATATATATATAATGAACCTAGAGAAAGCATTAGCAGGAACCAAAGAAATTACATCAGCTATGCATATTAACGGTCAGTTGATAGCCCACAGACTAACTATCGTCTGCCGAAAAAAGCTAGCTTATTTCTCATTTTTGAAAAGACGTAAAATGGAAAGCAATGTAGTTGTTTCTTAGTTTGAATAAAAAAAAACAATAACAATATTAATAACAGACAGCTGAACTTTCATTGTCATTCATAGATTATGCGTTACACGAATATAGTTTTATGTAAATTAAATCGATTTCGATTTGCATTGATTTTAGGAACTGTATTTGAAACACATTTTGTGTTGGAATGCCCAGACGCTTATGATGAAGATGGAAGCATCACCTCATTCAAATTCTTTGCTACAATCAGAGGAACAAATACAACAATACCATCAAAACGGGAAGATGTGACCGGGGGAGTTATTAGTAAAGATATGTTGCAGTTACCGATGGGTAAAGCTGAATATGACTATGCACTTGACGTAGTAATCAGATTGTATGACGGTTTCGATGCTTTTGCTGAGCACAACATTGTTGTGAAGGTAATTTAAAATGTTGCATGCTCTTCTTATCCAAAAATGCTTCCTATATGTACCCCAGTGTTGTCAAATACAATTGCAAATTGCTTATTTCCAAGTGAAAGGTTTGAATGCACAGTAACAATATAGTGACACCATTGCAATGTTTTCGCATATTTGTTCCATACGTTATCAAATAAAACGTATCAAGAATGTGTATAAATTGATTATAACCCCATTTGTTGGTCAACGACAATCTGCGCCATGATGGTCTTCAGGGGTCTTTCGACGTTGGTGGCGCTACGGGATTATGGCGCCATGAACGACTGTGTATGAAGGTATAGGGTCCTGTGTATGGACAAAAGTTATAGTATCGGGAATTTGTGCATTTCTCTGTCGTAATTACCATTTGTCCACTTTCAATGGTTCTTTTGATATTTTACATACAAATCAAATTTTACTCAAACGATTTTACAGGTAAATGCACCAAGTAGCAATGCGATGGACACAATCGTAGCTGATGTTGTTAACGAAGATGGTGCCTTGTCTGAATATCTCAGACAAAACGACAGTGTTGGTGCATTGGCTTTATTATCTGTGACCGCATCAGTGTTGAATTCAAAAGTACGTCTAGTGTTTATAAACATTAAATTTGTCATTTTTTGGTAATTTAAGAAATGTAGTTCATAGGAATTCTGATGAATACTAAACTGAACGATTTGCCGTTTTGACTACTCCATAAATAAATCACTCATACAGCAAATGATTCGGTCTTCTTCAAGTTCTTGCTATCCATCATTATTATTAGTTCTGTTTTAGTCTAATGTCTGGATGTACTCTTGGGTATTTGGAGATAATTTTACAAATCAATTTTTATATATCCAAGTAAGTCACACTTTGTAGTTATGTCATGAATTTAAAGAAATAACTCCGTCTCCTAGTTTTGAAATGAAAAGCCCTAATGAACTTCCCTACTATTTTACTCAGACTGAAACCGAGACTGATCAAGGATATTCTGATACACATATCCAGGTAAAGTAAAGGTTTTACTTTTCAGCTCTATGTATGTATGTATGTATGTATGTATGTATGTATGTATGTATGTATGTATGTATGTATGTATGTATGTATGTATGTCTGTATGTATGTATGTATGTATGTATGTATGTATGTATGTGTGTATGTGTGTATGTATGTATGTATGTATGTATGTATGTATGTATGTATGTACGTACGTACGTACGTACGTATGTACGTATGTACGTATGTATGTATGTATGTATGTATGTATGTATGTATGTGTGTGTGTGCGTGTGTATGTATGTATGTATGTATGTATGTATGTATGTATGTATGTATGAATGTATGTATGTATGTATGTATGTATGTATGTATGTATGTATGTTATGCATGCATGCATGCATGGATCAATGGATAGATACGAGTTTCATGTGTATCATAACGATGTCTACCAAATTGAATGTTCTGGTTACCCTATAGGCAAGAGAGGCTGGATTAATTGGCTTGCAAACATTGGTGTCCCAGCAAATGTCTGAGACGTTCGTACCTCAAGCAGCAAACACTCTCCTTGTGTTCACAAATGTACAGGATGAACTTTCAACAGAAGCAAAGGTGTGGTGGTCTACAAAAGTTATTGTTCTGTTCTGTTTGGTGTTAAATTTAAATACGTCACAGTTTTTTGCTATGTTATGCAGTATTGTAGTGTATGCTATATAAGTATTGGTTTAGGACCACGTTCTCTTTCTTTTCTTTTTCTTTTTTGTATTTTAATACTTTTTATTATTTGTAATAAAAATCACAGGTAGGACCACGTTCTCTTTATCGACTCCTATTTTCTCAATTCCCATCGTTCCGTACATTGTTGTGTTATAACAACTGTCTCTGTTAATGTGTACACGTGCACGTATGTGTACCTTCAATGTATGCAACCATATATGAGCCAGTACCATAACTGATCGAATATCGGCTACTTGGTCACAAAATAAATACTTTGTTCATCTCATCTTAAACTAGACTTCGGCAATTGCTGTCATCAAAGACTTGTCTTCCACTATAGCCAAGTCAGAAAGTATTGAGCAAGAAGATCTCATTCCAGTAGCCGAAGGTAAGATGGAAAGCGATATAACTTCGTACGAAGACATAGAATCTTTTAATCTTATAAGTCAGCGAGGCTGGAGACAATTATCTAATAAGCAATAGAAAGTGAGATAAACATACATGCACGTAAGTGTGAATGAGGTCGCATACGCACGCAGGGATTTAAGTTATGTTGTGTTATTTTAAATTCGTTGAACATTATTTGTACTAATTTTAACCTGACAATAATATGCCGTCCACAATCTCTCATTTATGGTAAACTCACAATACTTACCAGTACCCTATATTCAGCTTATCTTTATGGGGTTGCGATTAATCAATCAACAAACCTCAACGAGATCTAAAAACAAATTCCAGATGGCTTTTTAAATCATTTTTGCAGATCAAAATAAAACGTTATTACAGGTATGTATGTATGTATGTATGTATGTATGTATGTATGTATGTATGTATGTATGTATGTATGCATGTATGTATGTATGAGTATGTGTGTGTGTATGCGTGCGTGTGTGCGTGTTATTCTTTTTTCACAAGAATGTCGCCTTTCAGATCAATTGTAATTGCATCTCAGTCTTTATCTATCAAAACAGATATAACAAACTCAGTAAGCAATATATTGGCTAGTTTTGTCGAGGAGGAACCAACCACAGCTGACTATTCACAGGTTAGAAATAATGCACACCTATATTGGTTAATATCATTTTTTTATTGAACTACTTTCAACGTTGGGATTTTTGTTTTCCAACGTCATGATAATTGACGTCAACTAGCATGCCAAAAAATTCTTTCAAAACTTTAAATCATTCAGATATGTACTTTATAGAGTTTTCCATTTGCAAGTAGGGTTAGGTCAAAATGTCAAATTGAAGATATTATCAAGTTAATGTTATTCGAGATGATGATTTATTCACTTGTATACATGTGTGCAACAATGCAACCTAATCAAATTGTATATAGAGGGAAGATAAATCGACCTGTAAGAGTCAATTCCATGCAAAATTGCATGGAATAGAAGCTGAACCAGTATAAAATGAGTGCGACGCATCTCTTCGAAGAGAAACTGTCCTGCCTCTCGTCATATGTTATTGGAACAATGGAGATTGGTGCTTTAACCATTTCTCAATATTTTCTGCATATTTTCATTTATTGTACAATCATACTTGTATAATCATATTTACTGTAATTGAAATAAAACTATAGAGACAAATTTGCTAAAATAATGTCTTATTACTATTACACTAGGCACATACAATAGTTGACGAACTTCTTGGGGCGGTGGACTCAATTTCGAGACGTGTGCTAGAAACAAAGACGCCCGGAGAGTCAGCTGTACAAATGAAGAGTCCTTCAATGTCTCTAACCCTTGAAAGAACAACAATAGCGAATGCTGGTGAACGGACATTAACTATTGAAAAGACGGCGTTTGCGCTCCCTTCAGCGTCAAAACTCTTCCCCAACAATATCGAAGATGAATACGTAGACACAGTTGTTAGTATTATTGTTACTTTTTAAATCCAATTCTTTTAACGTAGTGGCTACCTTAGTGTGTTGCTACTTGCCTTGAGAAAACATTAAGCCTTGAGGAATATGGTCTCCCGATAGATAAACCACAGGGCCCGGATGTAAAGATAAACACACTTGGTGTGATCATGAAATATGATAGATAAAAGATAATCTACAGCGCCTTCTCCTTGATTAGCCCTTTAATCAGGTAGTTCCATGCAGCGACATATACTTCGCATGATAACTAACAGATGATGTTAAATACCGATCTTTTTCACACCGTAGGCACCCCACCCCCATATAGTCCAATGCAATGCATAGGTCATCTGTACATTGAACGAATAGAATAAGATGAATGTGTTAGATGATTATCAAAGAATTGAATAATAGTCTTGGAATAGTTCGAGTTATTCTTATATCACAATTCTTATATTTTGTCAGATGAAATATTTCCCATCAAGTCCCTGGCTGCAGAAGGAGTCAAATTCCGATGTTTCGTCGGCTATTGTTAGCCTCGACTTCGTTCACAAAGATGGGAATAAAATCGCAGGTAGGAATATTGGGACTGACAAACGGACGGAGGACGGGCGGACGGGTGGATGGGTGGATGGGAATGCAGCAAATGGTAGGATAACTTTCTTTCTTTTTTCTCACACATGGAAAAGGAACAGACACTTCCCTTGAGTGACAGTACTAGCACTACTTTCTTTTCCTGTACACAAAATATATATTTTAACATGTACTGTTCACATTTCATCGTTCCATATTTTCTTGCAGTGAACAATCTTGCTGAAGATATCAGGATTACATTCAACAATCCAAGAGATGAAAACATCACCGTCCTGTCGCCTGAATTTTTAGATAGTGATGAAATGTATATAGGCAGTGTACAGGTTAGTTTAGATATTGTGTCTGAAATGAATTCAATGAAATGCAATTGTGTATACATGTACATAACGAAACGCTCATATGTGTATATATATATATGTGTGTGTGTGTGTGTGTGTGTGTGTGTGTGTGTGTGTGTGTGTGTGTGTGTGTGTGTGTGTGTGTGTGTGTGTGTGTGCATCAGCATCTCCTGACGAGTGATTTACTCACGAAACAGGCTTGTAGAGACGAAAAACCCTACTTGACTTTCTTTATATATATATATGATTGGGTAATCGTGTATCCATTCGTCACTCTAATCCGAGTCATTTGAAAACGTTATATTAAAAATGTAGCATGAATTTTCGACAAGCTCAATCGTCCACTTGGTACAGATGGGTATATTATCACACAAAACAATGAAAAGAGCAACACTATATATGGTGTATTAAGCGTGTAGATAAAAATTCTTAAGCGTTCAAGTAAAACTCTTACAATGTTAAATTTAAGAACTAACGAAATGGTATTTCAAAGTCCCTTTTCGTACTTTTTAAAATCGAACCTATATCGTTTCTAAGAAGCGACATTGTTTACCAATGTTTCATATAACCAATTTGTCTCTGTTAAATTTACTCTAAATCCTTACGATGTACATTTTGTTTCAGATTTCGAAAACAGAGAGCCATTTATATGTGATTGTACAACCACTTTCAATGCCAAGCAGTGACACATTTATCGTCTACATCAAGAAAGGGAAAAGGCCGTCTCCGTATGACTATGACATCATCAAAACATTGCCATCAGAATTCGATGACGTTAATGTTGCAGTTGATGAGTCACAATATACACTGGTCGTATCGGCAGACGAATTAGTTATTCCTGGTGAATATTATGTCGGTGTTTCTTCTATTCAAGGTAAGAAAGAACCAACTGTCAGTGATCAACAGCCAGGAGAGAGATAGAAATTTGCAAGACATTTATACTTTTATTTGCAACAGGACATTTTACAATAGTTAAGAGCTTCTAAGCTTAAATCTCATGTTATATATATATATATATATATATATATATATATATATATATATATATATATATATATATATATATATATATATATATATATATATATATATATATATATATATATATATATATATATTTCTTTTCCTTTTCCCAGGCATATTTAATTTTACACTTCGGGTATTTACGACTTCTTGTCGGTACAGAAATGGAAATAGCGATAAATGGAAGTCGGACGGATGTAAGGTGAGTAACGATTTTTAAAAGGTTGGAGTTGAAGCAGATGTAATAAAGTGGTTTTAATATAGGTAAAGGTTAGGTTTGTAGCTTGATGCCTTTACAATTAGTGCCGGTACATTGTTGCTGGATGTTATTTGACCGAATGATCGACCAGTCTAACTTGTAGATTGATTGGTGGCTTGATTAATGGACGGATGTATGATTTAGCGTTTAGTTGATAAGGTTGGTTGGTTGGTTTGTTGGTTGGTTGGTTGGTTAGCGGGAGGGAGGGAGGATGGGTGAGAGGATGAATGCGGAGAGGCCTAGGGGAGGGAGGGAGAGGAGGGGATAGGGTGGGACAGTAGTTAAATCTGAGTAGCAGAGTCAACACAATATAACAATTAATCACCATACTATTATAACAGGTATCAGACAAGACCAACACATTGTACACTGAATGTCTGTGTAATCACCTGACGTCATTTGGAGCTGGTTTCTTTACACCACCGAACTCAATCAATTTCAATACAGTATTCAAGAAGTTTGAAAACCTTGGTAGCAACGCAGCTGTATTTTCTACTGTCCTTTCCGTCTTCGTTGTATACTTTATTTGTATATTCTTTGCAAGAAGGGCTGACAGGGAAGACAAACTAAAGGTAATCATTTTTTACACAAAATAAACTTGACATCCATAGACCAATGGCATTCAGATCACACCAATTAGACTAGTATATTAAAAGCCGGCAATCATTGAATGAAATTAGGTATTAATAAATGCCTTCTCCAGCACTTGAGTCTCTTGAAATAATGATACACAACTTCATGTACACGGTTCGTTTTCCTAACGTTGATCCTCGCTATCATGAATGTTTCTTCTCCAAAGTGTAATAATAACGTAACAATTTCAAAACACTCTTACGTCTACGGAAAAGATTGGAAATAACATTTTGGTTTTCATGCAAAAGTCGAATATACATGACTAATTTTTGGCTGATTGGTTGGTTGCTCTGTGTTTCGACAGACGTTTTTAGAATAACTATCAATTGCTCCCTCTTTAATTGTCTTTCTTTAATTACACTATTCTTTCGCCCAAATTTTAAAATGATTATCGATGTACGCCATCTAGTGGTACAATAAAGAAATTACTTTTGTTTGATTTTTTCCCACGAATATGTGGTTCTACTCTTAAATAACATTTTCGTTCTTACGACAGTGGAGTACATTGCCTTTAATTGACAACACAACAGACCAGCACTTTTATTATCAAATATCTGTCTACACTGGCATTGGTCGCGGTGCTGGAACAAGGTCAAAGGTCAAGATCTTGCTTTCTGGAGACAATGGTGACACTGGAGTCAGACAGCTGGATGACGGTGAAAGGAAGTTATTTGACCGATCATCTCACATGAATTTCACAATGAGTACAAATAAGTCGTTGGGACCTTTGACATATCTGAGAATATGGCATGACAACGCCGGTCACGGCGCCCAAGCATCGTGGTTTTTAGATAAAATTACAATACTCGATCTGCAGACAGGGAGAAGGTAAACACTTTACAAAGAATCTAAACCGTGAATGTAATCACCTCCAGTAAAAGGAAATAAATTTTTTTTTCAGTGGTTATGCGTGTGGGTGATTTTGTGAATATCACAGAAAGTATGTTGAATTAGTCAGTACAATCTGGTGTGTATATAGAATATGGCTATGAAGTTGTCGAATTTCAGAACTCACTGAAGATAAATTTAGACTTAGTAGCAACACAGATTTAAACTACCCCGTTGACTCCATATGTTGAAGTTGTGTGATTGTCTTCGTCGTATGGTTTCTTTCAACTGTCACTGCTTTGTCTTGACCAGGTTACACGGACAGACATTTCAAATTATAGCCAAAATATGCTTTAATTGTTATTACTGTCTCATCACAGTTTATCACACCAAGTTTCCATGCTGACTTTTCAATTAAGCAATAATTAGGTGTATACTGGTGACGGAGCAATAATGCATGGCAGTATTTGCTTCAGAAATGAAGATTTTGTAAAACTCAATAAACTGCTTGTTCCGTTCCAAATACAGATATTTCTTCATCTGTAATCGTTGGTTAGCTGTTGAAGAGGATGATGGGGCGATCGATCGGTTACTTCCAGTTTGTGGAAAAAATGAAGTTACCAACTTTCAGTACCTTTTCGCCTCTGCCGCCAAAAAAGACTTGACTGACGGCCATCTTTGGTTTTCTATTCTATCAAGACCGACTAGAAGTACATTTACCCGTGTACAGCGATTATCATGTTGTTTGTCCTTACTGTATACAACAATGATTGCTAACTGTATGTGGTATCGTACTGAAGATAATGTACAGGTCAACGTGGGAATAACACTTGGTAAGGAACACATACATCAACACATTGGTATCCTTATAAATTAATTTACAGGTTCAATTATCAAAGTTTTGCCTCAATCTGTTTTTGAAACTTACCTTGATGATGGGTGGGTGGGTGGTACCGTGGTTGGTTGGTTGGTTGGTTGGTTGGTTGATTGGTAGGTCGGTTGGTTGGTTGGTTGGTTGGTCGATTGGTTGTTGATGTACTCACTGAGTTAACAGTATCCTGATATTTGGCGAAGCAGTCGAGATTTGTTTACTTGAATCAAACCACATCGAGAGTAGATAAGGCTAAAGTAACACAAATACACTCAATATCTCTCAAAATATTTAGAATTATCGGTATACAAAGTTTTCGTGGTCGATAAAATACATACTATACGCTGTATTCACTTCGTCAGTTCATATATATATATATATATATATATATATATATATATATATATATATATATATATATATATATATATATATTATTGC
The DNA here is from genome assembly GCF_964340395.1 of Glandiceps talaboti. Classification (NCBI taxonomy): domain Eukaryota; kingdom Metazoa; phylum Hemichordata; class Enteropneusta; family Spengelidae; genus Glandiceps; species Glandiceps talaboti. The sequence continues at coordinate 9,614,186 of NC_135561.1, forward strand.
CTTGATTTTTGGTTATATGCTTGAGCGCAAGGATACCATCCGCACGACATGTAGTTGAGCGCTGATGTACGTATCCTTGCACCGAAGGCATATAACCCAATATCAGAGCAATAATATATGCCTCATATATTCGAACACCGAATAATAGAACGCGTGGTGTTCGAATATATGAGGTATATAATGATAGACTATATATAATGATTTGAAGCCTTGAAAAATGAAATATTTGTTATATGAAGACGGTTACTGCCGCTAGAGCCTAACTGACAAAATGTTATTTGAGCAGAAAGAACAAAACGCATTTCAACATAAGGTCCTTAAGACTCTAAGTGAAAATTAAATCACGTTTGTCCACTCTATCTGTCTTCACCCAGGACAATTTCGATGAGATAAGAGAAGACACAGAAAACTATATAAGACATGTCATCAGATATTTTGAGAAATACATCATTTTTAGACAACAAAAACAAAGATTTTTCCGCTAAGCCCTTTTGACTCTGAGCTGGGTTTAATGCGCGTTTTTACCTAGTTAGCTTTCACAATAAAGGTTGGCCTTGCCTGAGATCGGATTTCATACATGAACAAATTTCAATTAGAATTGTTAAAAATGAAAAATCACAGAAAATTGATTTAGGCCCTTTTGGCATTAACCCATTCACATACTAAAATACAGATCTCTTTAATTTATTTTGCAGGACCTTTTCACTTCACTTGGCATGAATTATACGTAGGAATTATGAGCGGACTTGTAGTGTTTCCTGTCAACCTTATCATTGTCCAAATATTCAGAAAAACTCGTAGAAAACCCAAGGTCGATTGTTTGAGTAAACGCCTTCGTAAAAGGGTTACCTTCAAAGAGAGCATATCGGGCGCATTGATGTACAAGAAACTGTCTGAATCGTCTGGGCTGAGGGAAAGTCCACCAAATCCAGAAGGAAACCGAAATTGTAATAGCGGAGCTAAAGTAAACTCCGACCAGGACAGTGGTGTTGGTAGTTTGGCAAGCTTAAGAGCTGTGTCACAATTAGAACCACGGGATGGGAGTGTTGGCAATGAAGGAAATGATACTAGTAAGACTAAGAAATCCACACTCAAGAAAAAGAAAGGGAAAAAGGCGATCCTGCTTCCCTATTGGTGTATCTTCATTGCCTGGATATTGGTGTTTCTGTCAGTACTAGGGTCGGCATTTTTTACTGTGCTGTACAGTATGGAGTGGGGGAATGACAAGTCGATTGAATGGTTGACGTCATTCATCATATCATTCCTACAAAGTGTATTGTTCCTGCAACCCGCAAAAGTAAGTAAAATATTTGTCCAAGCATTTTGATACGTGGCATTTATCAAGACATACTGCTGCTATAAGCAGTAAACATACCAGTGTTTCGTTTACGATCTAAAAAACTAACTTTAACCATAGACAATGGAGAGAATGTAAGTTTAGAGATTATAAAACATATGTATATTCAGGACATTGTATCATCTCGTTAAAGACGCAACGTTTTGCTTTGGCATGACGACAGACAGACAGACAGACAGACAGACAGGCAGGCAGCCAGCCAGCCAGCCAGCCAGCCAGCCAGCCAGCCAGCCAGCCAGCCAGGCAGGGCAGGGCAGGCAGACAGACAGACAGATAGGTATACGGACGGACCGATGGAGTATAAGTTACCAACCACCAACATGGTAGTAAACTGTCATATTATACATGTTCTAGGTTGTGGTACTGGCGGTGTTATTGTCATTTATTTTCAAGAAACCGGACAACGACGAAGAAGATACTGAAATCGAAGAAAGTAAAGTCACAACAGAAAGCGAAGATTTGAAAACACTCAATACGTCTCCTGTTAAAGGTAACTGTAGGGTGTGTCAATATATATCATATGTAACAGAACGGACGTAGGATAGTTGATTTCTCCTCTTTTTACCAAGTTGTTTGTTTTAATGGCTAAAGTGACAACCATTATTCGTACCAAGTTTTCCTGTTACCCTTCCATGTATAATGTTCTATTATTGGAATAAATAAGGACTTTTGAATATAATTGAACTTGAATATTGAATTTATTGTAACTGTAAGGTTCTGGTTGGTAAACAAATAATAGGTTCTGGCGAGGTCTGACGAAAGATGATCTTGAGTATGATGGCGTCATTTAAATCAATTTACAGTACAAAATAAGGGCTTAAAACACTAAAGTTTCTGTTAAAATTAAAGCTGACCAAGCTCCTTTAACATTGCCTACCATTTCCACTTGTGCAAGTTAGTGTATCACTTTCGAGTCATGAAAGGATTTTAAACAATTATTAATCTTTGTAAATCTCCAACATATCAATTTGATTATTGTTTTCAGAAACAAAGTATCAACCACCAGATCCAGCAAAACTCGAGACTGCACGGGAACAGCGATTCAAAGAACTGAAGATGTGGGATATATCCCGTGAAATTATATTTTACTTCTTCTTTGTCATTATATTACTGATAGTTGCATACGGAAATAGGGACGGAATGTCCTACTTTATGCAAAGTAATATAAAACAGCATTTCTTCAATAATTCAAAACTCATTCAGGTATGGAAATTGCACAGCTATCGTATATCAATCGTTTCTCTATATATGATTAATGTTGAAGCACATATCTATGTTTTAATACAAAAAAAGATAATAGCCCCGTTCACGTGTATGCATCCTGCCCAGAGCGCCATCTGGAATCGATCACTCATGGCACTACACTAAAGTGCGCAGAGGATTTCACGCAGGATAGCAAATACTGACGAGTCACGCACATTCACACGTAGCACAATATCAAGACGGGTTCAAGATATATCATGCATGTTCATTCTTTTAATTGAACCATTTGTGAAACTCTTCTAATCTATTAAAGATGACATAACGAATCAAAATTTGAAAGAAATAACAGGAGAAATAAGCGTATCATCAGAAACAGAAATTAAATCAAAAACGTTAATTTTGCTCAAAAGACCTAAACTAGAAACGAAGCGTTGATGGTGACATGAAGACACCATTGCTGATATGCAAATTAGAAATAGGTCTTAAACTTATAGAAGAGAATTAATCTGATCTTTTTAAGCGATGTTTGTGGGGATATGAAGGAGGAATTGCGTAATTAACCCATTTTGAAATGCAAATTTTGGGATACAGTGGGGATATTTCTAGGGATTCCGAATATTGTGATATGATGAAATCTAATTTGGATATACAAAGTATATGTAACATGTGGTCGAACAACGCTGACAAATAGCTGATAGTGATGTTCCTAGGGGTATCTAGATGATAGATTATTCAGGGTAATGCCACTTGTGCAAGTTACACTGAAAAATGATATAATAGTTTAGTATCAATCAATCAATGGTTTATTCAGTATTGTTGGCCACCGGCCAAAAAATACAAACTTTAAATATACAAAAATGAACGGATCACCAGACAACATCAGGCCGTTTGAGTTTCAGAGATTCTAGTATTATCTTTTCTAAGTTTAGTGGCATAAAATATATATCTACTAAGTTTTCTGAGAGTTATAGTTTAGTAAAACAATGGATTAATAAATAACCATTTGTGCTAAAACGTCATTGGCATTATTTTTGAAATTTATATGTTCACCATGTAACACAAAACTAAAGATTATATAAACTTAATCTAGAAGAGATATAGAACAGAAAATAGATAACACATTTCTAACAATGATATATTTAACTGTTCAACATTAGTTGTATGATTTCCTCTTATTTATACAGCTGGAATCTGGTTTTGAAGAATTCTGGTTATGGACCCAAGATTCGCTTATACCAACGTTGTATCCAAAACAATGGTACAATAGTGACATCATGGATGCTGAGATGAGGTCGTTTGTCGCAGACATGAATACTTACAGAGTCGGCTCGGCAAGATTACGTCATCTTAGAATTAAACCGGGTTTGTATGACATATAAGCCTTGTTACATTGGCATTGTTAATACTCATGACAATAGTACAATGTACTATTGATAATATATTCAACGCATTGACGGAATGATTTAAAATAAGGAAGTAAGAATAAGTAGAGCTTTACACTCTGTGATGCCATTTGTAGAATGTCACATATATTTGGCATGCAATAGTGCCTTTGGATGTGTTTAGTTTTTGTTTAGTATAGACCTAATCATTTGTCATAGTTCGAAACCTTTTTAGACACAGTTTTCTGTACATATGGATAGGCCCTTTTTAAAATACGGTACTTAGAGATTGTATTGGTGATGTATCATACTTAATGAAGAGTTATCAAGCCAGTTTTTTGTGAATTTATGCGAGGAAAATCGTACAGTTTTAAATGTACAGCTGAGCCATCTTAGCTAATAGTGCGCAATTTGTGTATGTTACTCATCCCCAACAATATACCTACATTTTCAGAACTTTGTACACCTCACTACCCTATGACAAAGGTCATGGAACTTTGCGAAGTGGACTATTCATGGGGTGCTGAAGACAGACGTTCGTTCGGAGAAAAGTGGAGTGAATTCAATGAGTCAACGAGTGAAGATGGCTTTTTGTCATTTTGGAAGTACAGATCATCGGACGATTTGGATGGGGTGCCATACTATGGACGGTCAACGTTGTACCGAGGAGGGGGATTTGTTGCTGAACTTGGTAGGTATTTTATTTAGAAATATATATCCTATGCTTTACAGGTATATTAAATGGAGACAATTTCATTTTTCAAAAACATTTGTCATTCGATACTTGGTCAATGCATTACTGTTTGGTGATTGGTATCTATATACATTAATATTGACACTGTACGGACATTTAGCCTCAGACCATTTAATTAGCTTTTTTTATGTTGATGGGAAATGAGCCGGGCGTTGTATTGAAGGGTTACATGAGTCCCTGCTAGTGTTAAGAAGTACATATAATCGTGAGTTGTATCATACCATCAATTTACATCCATAAAATCATGGCCGAAATAATAACGCCTGTAGTAAAATATATGAGAATGTCTATGCTATATTTGTGCTTCGATATGTCATATTATTGCTACTCTTGTTGTTGTTATTGTTATTGTTGTTGTTGTTGTTGTTGTTGTTGTTGTTGTTGTTGCTGCTGCTGCTGCTGTTTTTGCTATTGTTGTTTTGGGGTAGTTGTTGTTTTTGTTCTTGCTGATGATGCTGTTGCTTCTGTTGCTTCTGCTGATGTTATTGTTCTTGTTATTAATGTTATTATTATTATTATTATTATTATCATTATTAGTATTATTATTATTATTATTATTATTATTGTTGTTGTTGTTGTTGTTGTTGTTGTTGTTGTTGTTGCTGCTGCTGCTGCTGCTGCTGCTGTTGCTGCTTCTACTGATGTTATTGTTGTTTTTGATAGGTTTCATTATTTTGCATTGAATGAAATTAATCAATTTGTGGTAGTTGAAATTGTTAATTTTCGTGGGCAGGGTGGTTGTTTGTATTTGATTTATTCATTTCATTATCATGGTCTATGTTGTTGTCATTAATTTACAAGGATCAAATGCTGATGAAGCCAGTGAAATTATTGACTATTTGATAAACACTACATGGTTAGATTTGCATACACGAGTTGTATTTGTTGAGACGTCATTGTACAATGCCAACGTCAATCTATTCAGGTAAGACGTGAGTTCTTCAAAGCAGCACTGTACCATGGCAATTAAACCTACGGAATCGGCGTTTAATTATCGAAGAAAAGAAAAATTATCATTAAATTATTATGATTCTTTAAGCGTATCACGCTATATAAATTTAGTTTATTTATGATCTTTTATAGATATTTTAAAACGGTTACATATTTCATTACATTTACGCATATAAATATATCTCCTGTCACTGAAAGGATATTAATCAGTTAATTGATGTCAAAGTAAAAGGACCTCAACTAGATTATAGGGACGTACACTAGATGTGTGAGTCTTTCTTCCGTTTTGTTTGTTTGTCTTTCATATGAAATTTTGTTTGGTTACTCTATCCGTATACAGGATCTCAAAAAAGATTAGCACATTCTTTGTGGCGGAGTATTCATTATATATCAAGAATAGTAAACACTAACCCCCCCCCCCTCACCCCCACCCCGCCATTTTGAGGAAGAAGACCTCAGAGACTACTTAATTTAGGCGATTAGATACCAATGTTTTTGTAACATGAAAACTTTTCTCTGGTCCTTTTAGATAAAATAAAATTTCGAAATTCTTCAGCGAAAGCGTCAATGTGTACTTATTCGCTCAAAAGTGGACATAGAGTTTGGTGGCCATTTTGAAGTATACTATGTTTAAATCATATTATTTTTCTTCATTCGTACACTAAAACATTTCACGGTGACCCCTCAATTTTCTTGTCGATTTCAACTGAAAGTATATTAAACAAAGTTCTTGTAAAGTAAGTCTTCATTGTAGGGGTGGGGTGGGGGCATACTTGCCATTAATATCTTACACTAATAACAATAACTCTTTAACTTCCTTCAAACAGTATGATAACATTAGTACTGGAGTTTACATCCGGGGGATATGTGATTGTTACGCCGAGAATCTACCCACTACGACTATACAATTACGTTGGTACCTTCTCCGCCATAGTCGTTGCCTGTGAGGTTATGTTCGTAGCTTTCCTAGTGTTCTTCCTCATCAAAGTAATAAGATCATTAAAGAAGGAGCGAAAGAAGTTCTTTAAGAGCTATTGGAATCTGATCGAGGTATACGAAAATGATTTATTATCCATCAACAGCACTGCTTTATGTATCGTATGTGTATGATTTATAAGTATGTATGTGCGAGTCCTGTGACATACATATTCTGCAAGAAATGTTTTCAAATTGAGGGCAACTAAATATGAATGTCCCCATTTCTTTACATTTTTATTGCATCACTTTTTCTGTAACAGGAAGAGCATTGGTAAAATTATAACCATCTACCTTATACTTTCCGTTGCCCATCTATAATATTCGAGATGTCAAAGTCAAATTTATCCAAGCAGTGTGCCATATGTTGAGTTTTTATCCGAGGATTTATTAAGCCAAAAACAAAATTAATATTATACATAGTAATACTTGTATTGAAAGATGAGTATTTTATATTGTTTACGTTTTGTGTAGATATGTAAATTAGCACTTTGCATCGCTGGTGTAACCATGTACAGTTACAGATTGGTGTTTTGGAATCTTGCTCTGGATTCGTTGCCGTCTGAGTCACAAAGTAAAGGTAAGACATAATAATCATTGATGTAATTACTGATGCAGTACACATAATTATACTTGTTGGTGGTAATGTTTGTTCAAAATAGGCATAATTGTGATTCTATTCCACATTGTGATGATGATGATGATAATAATGATGATGATGATGATGATGGTGATGATGATGATGATGATGACGATGACGATGACGATGATGATGACGATGATGATGATGATGATGATGATGATGATAATGATGACGATGATGATGATGATGATGATGGTGGTGGTGGTGGTGGTGGTGGTGGTGGTGGTGGTGGTGGTGGATACCGGTATACGTTAATACTAGATATTGTACTGTGAATAGAAACATAAGATGACGTGGAAAACATTTCTGTCAGTTTCTTGACTTCTTTGTGCAGCCTAACCATATCATATCTTAATTATTTCCATAGAAAAAGGACAGTTTGTAAATCTCCAACAACTAGCAGTATGGGATGAAATATTTAACTACATTACGTCAGTGGTGGTTTTCATATCCATACTTAAATTTGTACGCATGCTTCGATTCAACCGTCGAATGGCACTACTAGGGTCAACCTTGAAGTATGCTTCCAAGGATCTTATTCACTTTGGTGTCGTCTTCTTCGTCATCTTCTTCTCTTTCGGCCAGTTTGGATACTTAATCTTCGGTTCTGCACTCTATAATTTCTCAAACTTTACACTCGCTGTGGAGACTTTGTTCACGATGATGCTCGGCAGATTCGGGTACAGTGAGATGAAGGCGGCACATGAACTCTTCGGAAGGTTGTTCTTCTTTTCATTTATGATCCTTGTGTACATGGTATTGTTCAACGTTTTTGTGACTGTCCTCGTAGGGGCTTATCAGACTGTTAAGAGCGATAACGACAAACAATCTAACGAATACGAAATGGTGGATTTTATCTTGAACCGATTTAAACTATTCATAGGAGTGTCGTCACAAACCGTGAAACCAAGGAAAACTAAAGGTAATGAGATAAACATTAATTATTGACTGACAGTGATATGTATTAAAATGAAATCAGTAATTAAAGAGAAAATTCTGTTATTTCCTGAGAAATGCCGATATGCATACATAGCTATCTAACTACCTTCCTAGACTGAGCATACATACATACATACATACATACATACATACATACATACATACGATACATACATACATACGAAACATACATACATCCATCCATCCATACATACATACACTAGTAGAAAAAATAGTACAGTTTACGACACTTTCCGTACTATAGTTCAGATTGAGTTCAATTCTGTACTTTTATGCTGATGAGGTGGACGTTTCTGTACTTTCCCATTAGCGCCTGTCTAATCGGATTATACTCGATCTGAAAAATAGTTCAGATTGCGAGTCGGAAGTGATTTGAATACATTTGCATTTAGTTCAGAATATATTCATGAGTTCACCCCCATAACCGGGCAGTAAACAAATGAATATTCAAATCTATCTCGCCTGCATGTGATTCAAGGCGTGTACACTAATTGTTTGACCCACAGAAAACTAACAGTAACACTATTTAGTTACTAGTAGTTAGTTGTCTGTGTTTGACCACATGAAGGCGGAGGGGGAGGGTGCAAAAGAAAAGGGTTACACACATGTACAGTGTATGATATGATGAGAGCTACATTTAATGTACATGTACATACGAACTGACATGTATACGTACATGTACAACTACGCTAGCATGTAAACGTTAGCAAAAACTCTTACTACTACCTCAGACCACTAAAATACTAGAGTGGTCTGAGCTACTACTACTTGCAAAAAGTATTTACAAGCATTTCCATGTAGGTCAATGAAATATCACCTATGTGGGTTATACTTCAATAGTCGGTCAAACAGCGTAAAGGTCTACATTCTACAATGACAGACATGATTGTTCAACTCGGTGCGATCTAAGATGAATTCACGGTGTATATTTGGTTACGTCGCCTTTGAATTGATGATGACGACTCGTCCGACCTAGACTGTTCTGGTCCAGTTTCAAGTGAAAGTCAGAATTATCACGGTGCCATTGATTATACTAACTGTGATGAAACTCGCCCACTCTAGTCTCTATGACTTCATTAGCCCCAAAATGCAAGAACTTAATAATGGTATTGTAAATCGAAGTTCATGCATGCTCTGAAAGTCGCCTGTTTTTTGTTTTCTTACATTTTATACAATTTTGAATTGTTAGCTTTGTATTTCCTGCATTAATGTTGAAAACTGGTCTTTTTACTGTGCGTCTTCAATGCGCAGGTAAAATAGTGTGTTAATCTAGCATCGTGAGTACGCGCTCGCTTATGGTTTCGCATACCTTGGACTGCCTGTCATTCAGTATTGTTTTAGCCTATTTATTTCTAAAGAAAAATGGTCTGTAAAGGGACTGCTTTAGTTGTCACAGTGCCTTTGTGGATTTATAAATCGATTTATGACAAGTGAGTCTACCTATTTTTTTTCCGACCCACTCAGTCAAGGAGTGCGATACACCAATCACCGTGTATTTAGCTTTGTATACAGTGTATGGATAATAGCAAGTTTCGGGACTGAAAAATCATAAATTGTTTGTTAGACTTATTTTTTATTCAATGTAATCTGGGTTGATTGGGAATTTTCAGATATCAGGATTTAAACCTCGGATTTCAACTCAGAAAGGCTATATTTTTTGCCTCAGTCTGAATTATATTAGTAGAACTCTCACCAACGTTCCCAATGTGAAGTGATCTGAAAGTTGGTGAGAGGTCCTCACGTTGGATTGCAGCACTGCATGTTCTTGCCGAGAAGATAAAGAGGTGTAGTAATTATGGTTTAAAACTGACTTTTACAAACGCCAGTCGTGTAGGGTCTATGATTTTTTATGTTGTGGATGAATGCGGCACTTTGATCTGAACCTCAGACCACTATAATAGGAACAGACTAGAATCGCTTTTTGTTTTAGGTGTAAATGGGGCTCTAAACCCATCTTCTCTGTCGTGCATGGTTACCCTTCAAACCTGCTTCAAGCCGAACGTTGTGCAAAACGATACTTCGTGTCTTTACGGTTTTTTTTGCAATTGTGTTTTAGTGGCCTGAGTCTGAACAAGTGTTCATACAGTACAGCAAAGTCCCACCAACAAAATCCATAGCAATAGATGCAGGAAAACCTCAGTATGGGCGACGGTGAAATCATGGTGTTAATTCTAAAACTTTTGAAAGCAAGAACATATGTTTGTGCAACTTTTGTATTAAAAGCATACCATTCCAATTCAAGGACAACGATTTTGTTCAGAAATGGTGGTAGGACTATAATCCTTCCTACCTCCTTCCTTCCTACCTCCATAGTTCAAAACCGCTGATCGTAACTGCATGGTACAGCGCATCTACATTTATTTCTGAGTTCCGGAGGGCATTATTTGATAAGTACCCCATTCGTCCCTGTATTAGATCTTGTATAGTCATAACATTACAAAGATATGTGATTGTTGTGATCATTTCATTTGCTCATTATGTATTCAAGTGTAGTCAAATTTTCTTAGGTGTATGAGCAACTTTACTTCACCAAAAAATTCTACTTTCTCACGAGTATTGTAAAATAACATGGCTATAATATGATACTACACAGCACGTTTTAGACGTATTTGCATATCAATGTCATCTTCAAATTTTCTTGAAGAATTCTTCATCCAGATACTCTAACATACCTGCACACCAAATGTCAGCCCATTCAATCGATTAGTTTTGCGGCTGTCATTCATTTTTACTTTGAATTCTTTTATTTACAAAACAAATGACAGTTTTTGACCCCAAAAATGACCAAAAACAGAAAATTGAAAATATCTTGCTGTCATAAACAAATATGAATAGACTTCTCGATAAAATTCCATTTACTCATTGGGAACATCGAACGTACAATGTCAAAAAGTCGCACTGGCGCAAAGTATCATGGGAAAACTTTCTTTGGCACACCTCACTTAGGAAATATAGCCGCAACAAAAAAGTTAATACTGGGATCATGTCTTTTTAAATTTAGCCTTTACCTTATAGAATAGAAGTATCAAAAGTGTATGCACTAACAAGTATCTGTGGTTTGTGCAAACATGCCAAATCGCTGATGATTGTTAAACAACAAAACTTTGCATACCATTGTCATTAATAATTCTACGTTTTACTTCTGAATCAGTTCTAAACACTTACGATTGAAATGATCGTCAACGATACGCTGATTTGTAGTTGAGGGTAATTAAAAATATTTTACAATGACGATTTCGACCATTAGCCGATGGAAGTGACCCCAACCAAACCTGTCACAAGATGTAAACTTGCACACTTTTTGTGTGTCAATATGTCTGTTCTGGTCAGTCTGTTTTGGGAATTTATGGTACACTCACTGTCGCAGTTTTCAGCCAGGGTCACGTTATTCGACGATTACTATTTGGATAAACACTGCAAAAAAGTAACACCCGTCATTGTTGCTTAGACATTTTCCTAGGGTCTTTTTCAACATGATTTATAGTAAGAAGTAACTTTGTTGATGGTGTAGTCACTGAATTTATAACCCTACATCGATGACTTAGTAATTGAACACGCAAATGAATTATCATGAACACTGATCTACAACCGATCCGACCCTGGGATTCGATCACAATTCATGGCGTCGCTTGCCAGTCTATGTCTATGTCTTGGTCACGCAAACGTGAACACTCTGATATCTGAAACACTTCTTTGCTCCAGATACGCACCTTTTTTTCATGGAAAATGTCATATAGTTTGAAGTAAGCTGGGAGAAAATATTAATGAGATATTTGTAGATTTAAATAAGAGTGAAATGATAGTCAAGTGATTTTGAACCATCTCCGTGTATTTTGCTTTAGCGAAAACACTGACAACTACTAGTATGTGATCGCCCGGTCGTCAAATTGCAAAGAACAATGAAGAACAGCTGAACACCTTCCTGTGGTCATCTGTTCCTTTCCGTACCGACTCTCAATTGTTTTGCTGCGTTTACTTGTATATCTTTAATAACAATAGTTTTTTAACTAACACCAATGTTCTTCCACTTTCTTTGCTTTCAAAATCAGTCACTTACTGTTGTAGCCAGTCAAAGACAGCCATCCTCAACTGGAAACACACCATGACAACAAAGATATACCAGAAAGTCATGACGTTTTGAATCATATCATTCGGCCCCCAACCCTGTTTTTGACAATTAAAAAATGCTCTACTACCCATCACAGCCAGTATCAATCAGACTTTTTCCATATATTATATTCCACCCTAACTTAACCCATATGACCGCCCCATTTATAACTCGTATGTCCGGACATGAACATGATTGGCTTTTCGCTGACCAAGGGGTATGAGACCATATGTGGAAGTGGGGGATAAGCTTATCAAATATGACCGTAGTTCCATGTAAATTAAAACTTATAGTTATGCTTATAGTCGTTACGTTTTCAGTTTATTGTGGTACCCGCTTGATGCTTTCTCTGAAGATGCCGACGGGATCAGTCTAAAATTCAGTTCTGGTGTATAAACTACAATGTATCACACATATCATGACTCTCACTATCCAATCCATCGGCTATACACTGGAGAACACAAGGACTATACTGACTGTTTTCTATCCAGCACGAAATAAATTGAGAATACGTGGAACTTATACAATGTATGTACATGAACAGTAGCTCCGACAACTCTGACAAGTCTCTATATACCCCACCAGGCCTCTTTGCTGGAGTTCGCGGAGCGTGTGTTGTCAGTGCTAATCTCGTCTAGTTCCTATCACCGTGTTCCTAAACAGTATCGTTACCATTTACACCTCCACTCACTAAACTTGGTTTAGTCATAGAAAATAGAGAGGACCCTCTCTATTGTCTATGGTTTAGTTAGATACCAATTGGCATCTGGACTAGAGCTAATCACGAGTCCATCACAACGTGCATGCATCATTTTCTGATGTCCGCATTTGATTTGGACATTGAAGTAAATGATTTTACATTTCTGAGTCTCATTCGGTATTTTTCCACTGTTCTATATGTGGTAGCTACTACTTTTGGCACAATAAAAAAAAAGATGTTACGAAGACGAAAAAAAATATAATCGAGATGCACGATAAACATTTTTGGAAAAAAAGTCACATAAATGACTGCAGTATCCATATTTTTAATTGGCATGATTGAAGACTTTAAAAAATGAATGATGATAAAAGTGAGATTTTGCCTCAGTGATGGTTTTTCTATACAAGCGATAACATCACGATACCGGGTACTTCACAAACATTATCTCACTGACTTCAAAACCATAGTGACTAAATCGTTTCGTACAATTAGACGGCATGATGTTTTTTACGTCTCGCACAAGCATATACAATGGTACACTTTACCAAATTGTAATAGACCATGTAAATATTACATTGACCGATGCAGATCTTGCTCGCGCAGGTTGGGTAGATTTATATGCTACGTTATGCCTTAGGCCTAAAAAATAACTGTTTGGTTTCTGTTACCCGACCCACCTAGTTTTTCACTGCCGACCCTTAACTTTTTTTTACGTGTTCTTGAAAAACTAACAAAATCGCAACAATTGTGAAGTCTCACGAGACATAGTGGATGCAGAAACTGACATCAACTTAAAAAGACAATATAAAACTGTTCCTCCAATCTGTAATGGTTGTACATCTAATGGAAAGAAGCCAATAACACAGAGATCATTTGGAAAAAATGGAAAACCAGAATTAGACACTCGCACATGAATAAAAATAAATCTACCTACCCCACCTATTTATTTATTTTGCCTAATCGGAACAACACAATTTTTTTAATAGGCCTATTTCCTAACTCAAGCTTAAATTATTGGACCCTTGTGAACCAAAAATGTGCGAAAATACAACGCCAAAATAGTAACGCTTTGCACGGTTTTCACACTGAGCAATACGATTAGATCATAGACAGTGAAGTTCTCCAGTGTCTCTGGTTAGACCGACAACAATGAAACCGTTAGCGGGATCTCAGAGTCATACTCATTCACATACAATTTTTTATGGCTGTTCACGTTGGTTAGCAACATATCTGTCTTTGAGTTTGAATGAAATCGCTGCCATTCCCTACAGGAAACTGTTCTATGGAATTACATGCCAGGAGCGCTTTCAATATCATAGAATGTTTTGTTGATCTTTTTTTTTCTTTTTTTCTTTTTTTTTTCTTCTTTTTTTTTGGGGGGGGGTCGACAACTTTTACCAAGACAACCATTATATTAATCATTATAGTAACTACCTAGCATGGCTAATAGCCATACTGAGGTAGAACTGTAGATTGCTAAAATGTTATGGGTTGCTGGTTGTACACAACCTCAGCATATGCCACTTGACTTTCAGGCATTAATAGGTGGCAGAAATAGTCCGCACCAGGGCCGCTCTGTAGTCCGCATAAAAGGGTGACTAAGCCCAGACAATATTGTCCAGACCAGATTTGGAGGTGTGAACGCATTTAAAGCTGACTCGGTTCTAAATCTTGGTGCATATTCATGAGGTCGACACCTAGAAAATGAACCATGTGTACATTTCTTTTGTCTTTTGTTAGTTAATTTATGCGGGTAAACTGTGTCTTCACTAACATTTTCCACTAAAAGTTTCAAAATTGTCTTGTTTTTTGAAGGACTACTATAATAATATTTCACCGCCCTTGCTTTATTGTCATATCAGGAAAGTCAAGAACTTGACAAAAGCTATTCAAAACAAAGTAATCAAAGTTGTAAAACCAAAATGGTGCCGTGGAGAGTTGTGTCTGGTCATGTTCTGATCATGGAAGTATAACCCACGGTCTGATCTAGTAGCAGTATATCAACGACGAATCTACATTACAAACAAACAAACAAACAACACACACACACACACACGGTGATATTAAAAAGCACGCAACACAAAGGTTGGTTCACATCCCTCGCATCAGTACCGGTACCCATTCTACTGAGTTATAAATATAAATCACATTCTCAGCTACAACATTGAACTTGTATGATACAAAAATCTTCAGAATGTGCGGGCCATATTTTCACTACCGGCATTGGCAGTCACCATCACTGCCTTTTAAAAAAATTAATACAGATAAATGGAAGCAAAAACAATCCTCTTGACGGTAGTTTAGTAGTCAGTTATGAATTATGTAACGTTAAATAACGCTATTCAAATATTTCCCTCTATGCCTCCCATATACCGATAGTAAATCTTCAAACATCCATACAGACATGCGGACTTTGCTCCCTACTAGATACATCCATGTTTTACGTTACTTTCGTATTGCAAATTTAGCTGATGATGTCATGTCAAAGCCACGTGGTCTAAAAACCTGAATCTCCGTACATACATTTCGATATGAAATTATTTATCCGTGATGTTTAGAATTTTGGTCGGTCAATATAGTTTCAATGACCAAGTGTGACCCCCACTGATGTCTAAAGTACTAATATCAGTACCTGACCGGCCATGGCCATGGCCTTGTTTTTGTTTTTGATTTTCTTCAATATTCAAATCTACGTAATGTCTGGTTTGTTAGGCCATAAATTCCAAGCATATTTACCATGATATCACAAATATAGACCAGTTACAGAAAGTAATAAGTGTCAGCAAAATACTGTAATATCGACACTGTTTCACGGATTTTAGGGACGCTGGTGCTTGGATTATTTTACGGTTGACATTACCTAGCCAGTAATATAAGGAGTAGTACATGGGTATTTTATCCCTGGACTCTCTGTCTGTTTATATCGAAATGGAATAAGCTGAAACAGTTCTTCTTTGAGCAGGAAATATGTTGTGATTATGGATATTATATATATACATGTATATAATTGCCAACACATCGGCAACGAGAGTAATGACATTGACTATACGTAATATGTAAAGATGTAGTGTAAAATTGGAATACGGTCGTCAGGAACTAGATTAGGGTAGGGGGAGGCTCAGGAGAAAAATTGTTGTCACGGGAAAAAAACGAATTGGGACGTGCGTGAAAATTCGGATTGTCTGAAAGGGGCCCGGAGTCACGTACAAATATTTTGCTCATGAGTTGAACCAAATTTAACTCCAGGAGCAGACGTTTAACAAGCGTATTTTTAAAAGGGTGACTGGCAGAGAATGTGTGTCTCTTGAAGGGTAGACAATATACTCGCGATAGACTATGGGTTTCAGGCCACTGTGTCAGACGTGGTCTTGGAGGAGTCAGTACAATTCCTCCAAGAGTGGTAAGAGGCCAAGCCTGAAATAGACGGGTTGTGCGGCAAGTAGAAGTTTACATGCCTTGTCTGTGGTTTACATTGTGCACGCAAAACATCCCACAAAACCGGCCATAACTAAAGCGGCATATCAGTAAATATGAAAAACGTGATCTTGGTAATTTGGATACCAGTTCTGAAAATATTCTCCGGGAAAATAGGTTAAAATGAACATCAAGATAGCTGCCTATTTCCCATTGTTTATAAATCGTCAAGAGGTTAAGCTATCCACTCAGATGAACCACTCTTTGTCACTTTATAATCTGGCATTATACATGGGATAATTTCCAAAATGTACATGTTTTATCGTTTCATTTTGGACTTTATAGAAGTTGATGACTAAAATTACCTTACCCTCGATGAAAGTTATGAATGCGACTAGGTTTTACCATAGACAGGGTGGAGGGTCTATGGTTTTACCTACTAGAATTAGTTGCGACAAGATTGTAAATGCACATGGGCGAGTTTTGCCAGATTGCTTTATTTCAAGTGATTTGAAAATTGTGAATGGCGGACTTGGCCGTGGTCCATCGAATTGTCGAGTACTACCGTGGTGGCACTAGTCGTTCCTCACTGGAACGGCAAGTGCCACCTTATGGCGATATTTATTGTCTTTGAACCTTTCTCAACAAATAAATCACACATAACTCCCCAAACGCTTCCATTCTAGAAATCCGGTGCCGACCCTAAACCTTTTTAATAAAGAAGAAAAATCAGTAAAATCGAGAAAATTGTGAGTGAAGTCTTGCCAGAAATGGTCATCAACTTAAAAAAGACAATAAAAAAACGCGGTTCTTCCAATCTGGAATGCAGAGCAGATGTCTTTGAAATAGAATTATTTAGTTTGGTTTAAAATTTAGTTGAAGTGGGCACAAAACTTGATTTGGTTCTGACTGTTCTGAATTTAGGGACACGAAATCGTCTCCCTGATGGCAGGAGTTCAAAGTGTTGGGACATAATGTGGCCTTTGTCATTTACCATTTTCCCAGCTTTGTTTTGTACACGAGATGTAAACATTTCATTCAAATTAGTCTACTTTTCACTCAATACTTTACTAAACACATTTACAATTTTGTTCAAGACACTCTTGTAGCTAGTCCCTAGACTACCAAACCAGCACAAAAAAGAAAATGTTAAACCGACTCAAAACTCCGATAGAATGTCTGTAATACCTTGGCATTTACAAAATTTTAGGCCCCTCAATTGTTGTAGACAGTAAACTCTAGATTGACATTTCTTGTTAATGAAATCTGTGTTGGCCTTAACATTTGATTTATTATCCAAGACTGTTCCTATATATATATATATATATATATATATATATATATATATATATATATATATATATATATATATATATATATATATATATATATATATATATATATATATATATTAGTCACCTGTTCAACTTTAACATTGTCAATAAAAAGGTCGGGCACTACTTTAGGGTTCTTCCTAAAGTCGACCTTTCGTCCAAGTAGTTTTCTTTACACCAAGTAACAAACCTATCAACTTCATCGAAATAAGTACGGTCAGAATTTGACAGGTCAACTAATGCAGAGTTATCAGAATATTTGATAAGTGGATTTGTATCGGTACCTGATGAGCAGTCATTTGTGTAAAGTGTAAATAGTTTGTGTGAGAGTATCGTGCTCTGTGAGGCACCCCTAAATGTTGAATGGAAGGCTGAACTTAATTTTTGGTAGCGAACAAACTGGGAAAGGTTGACAAGAAAATCCATTATCCAGAGGATGAGTTTGGGGTTAACGTTTAAATAACTAAGTTTATGAGCCATCATGTTTGGTTGACTTCTGTTAACGACTGATGAAAAATCAATAACCAATAGTCTTACAAATGAACTTGGTTTTTCAAGATGTGTATACGCATCGTGAAGTAATGTGAGAGTTGCATTATCAGTACCTCTATTACTTTAATATGTAAATTGGTATGGGTCAAGGTGTGAATGTTTTTGTGGGTTTTGACAAAGTAAAATACGCTCGAAGCATTTCATCACAATGGAAGTCAGTGCTACAGGACGATGCCTTGGAAGTTTTTAGGGACCGGACAGATGGTAGATGTTTTCCAAATGGTTGATATCGTATGATCATTGTACGACCAATTGAACAATCTACTGGAAACACTAGCTAACTGCGATGCATAGACATTCAGTAACCTACCACATATGTTATCAGGACCCATAGCTTTCCTTATATTTAGTTTCTTAAAAATAGACAACTCGTTTATCACTGATTTCAAATTAACTCTTCTTTTCTTCTTATTTACTCTCAAGATCTAACCCGATGTTATCTATTTCCTTTCCAAAATCGTGAATATCAAAGCGACAGTACATTACAACTTCGCCTCGCCACCACCCTGTGTTGCTTGGCAAGGTGGTAAATAAAACAAGTTTGCCTTTGGGATTATATTAACTGGGATTGTCGACACTGAATAATCCGGTCAATCATGGCACTGCGCTCATTGTATGTCACGGCGTACAAGTATAAACGACGTTCATACTTCCATGACCATAGTTTCTGCGACCTGTCATTTGTTTGACCATAGACACTCCACCTTTGTGGAGGGTCCATGGTTTGATGGGATGCGTTAATTCTGGCAAACTTGTTTGGCAAATCGATCTGACGCAATATAGCTTGTGACCGTGGCATGCATAGCTTGGGTCAAAATCTATAACACCATTAAAGTATAAATAATGTTTAAACTTCCACGATAACACATACCTTTGAGAAATTATACTGACAGTATAATTACTCCAAGCACAGACTATTCTCGTGTCAAACTCCGACACGAACTTGTTTTTCCTTGAAGAGTATATCTCGTGAGACCTATGGAAATTATCAAAATCTATATTGTAGTTGAAAAGAGCAAGAATGAAAAGAGGGGAAATTTAAGGGACATCATTTCTATATACACGTGTATTGTGCAAAGAACCCGATATCTTTGACCGCGTTGCCGTCAACCGAGCAATGGTAATATATATATATATATATATATATATATATATATATATATATATATATATATATATATATATATATATATATATATATATATATATATATCAGATCAGTATATATATATATATAAGAGGTAAGTCATAAACTGAAGGAAAAGTGCTCAATACTGAGAAGTAGAGCTGTATTTACACAAAGTACACAAGTTATGGTACGGAGGCCGTTACGATCTTCAGACGACTAAATAACGGAAATTCAAGTGATAGAATTCGATGCGCGTTGTTGAGTGACATGGTGGAATGATAGAATGTATTTGTTTTCGTGGACGATTTAGTGGACGATCTAGTGGAATTAATCTCTAAAAAAAAAACATGAATCATGGTCTGAGTACTTCACAAATGTATTCAATGCTCAAGTCCAAAGTGATGAAAGTTTCTCGATTTCCATGATCTTATCAGATCCACCTTGATAGACATAAATTCAGGCATTAATGGTGAGATTAATATCCGACTGTAGTCTTTTGGACAAGGTAATTACTTTGATAGTCTAGTTCCTATACTGTATCATTACCATTTATACCTCCACTCAAAGTATAGTCAGAGTCGTTACTCTAGAAGTCTTGAAATGCATGAGATGCAATTTAAAATTCATTTACAGCCACCCACACAGTCATTAACATCATGTCTTTGTTAATAAATCACAAAACTCTAACCAATAACACAGTCCCTCATAAAGTTAGTGTTTATTGGGACAGTAATGTTCAAATGTGGTATATTTGTCAGCCCATGATGCTACTTATATACTGTTTACATCACCAAAACATTTAGGTTTCACTGATTGGGTGAACAACTTTTTGTGCTATTTGAGGGGCTTTTGGCTAGACGTGGTTTAGTTAGAAACCATATTGGCATCCAGACTATTACTTTGAAGGAGATCATTGAAGAACAATAAAAATAAAACTCAAGGTGTGGATATGGGATCAGTGTGGCATTCTACATAGACATTCTCCAACAATTCTTGTAGACATGTTATGTAACCATTTTTTCTTCACGAAAGGCATGTTCCCACAGGAATCAATGGTGTAGGGGTTTCTAACATTGTCTTTTGAAAGTAAATTACATGTATGTCAAAACTAAAATTATTGTATTTACTAAGAGATGAAATTCTTAAGAAAATTGAAAAGTGGTTATTGGTGGTCATAAACTCGACGTTGTTCGCTTTTTATGAATATCTAGGCGTGATTATGTCAAGCAGTGGTCTATGGTATTTAGCGCTTGCAGCTCAAGCGAGTAAAGCAATGATTGCGGTCATGAGTCAACTTGCAAAACTTGGGGACCTCCTAGTCAAAACTAAATTTAAAAGTTTTTGACTGTAAACTATTACCGATATTAAATTATACAGTGGAGATTTTGGGTTTTAATAGGTCTACTGAAACTGAACGTGTTCAAAGTAAATTTCAGTGTTATATTTTGAGTCGTATATAAACATATATGTAGTCTTTGAGTATGGGAGCTACATAAATGCTTGACAAGTGTTCATTACGGGAAGTAGGCTGAAATGTTTTGAGATTGCTGAACGAGAGCTGCAAAACTTTAACCTCAGACCACTTCTCCTCAGCCCTGGTTCAAGTTCTTAGGTCATAGTGGTGTAAACTACATCTCAGACCACAATGTAGTGACCTGAGACTACATGCACATGTAGGCCCTACCTACTGGTATATTATGTAACTGCACTTGACGCCAGTGTGATTTCTAACTAAACTGTGTTATTGAAAGAACCGATGTGACGTCATCTGTTTTCTTTGTACCTGACACAATCCTAGCTGCTGTATTTTGGGCATGTTCAAGAGGGACAATGTTTTTAGCTGGCAGCCCATACAGAAGGGCCATTCAGTAGTCGGGTATCGATGATATAAGTGCATGACCAAGGTTCTGACAAACTCCGTTTGTAAGATACTGGCGTATGCGACCATAGACAGTGGAGGGCCCCCCTCCACTGTCAATGATGCGACCTATTGTTCGGGGGTGAAAAAGAACTGATCTACATGTCAACGAGATGTGCTTCTTGAGGTTATAACGGTCATCAATTGTTACACAAATGGTACATGCTGAATCCACTAACTGCACAGAAGACGATCCCATGTTGATGTGGTTCATGAGACGAGGAAGCCTGTTGAACTGAGACGTGATAAGGAGGACCTCGGTTTTGCCATATTTAAACTAGCTTATTTTGGGTCGTTTAATATCATGTGCAACAGTTTCCATAGACAGTGGAGGGGCCCCCTCCACTGTCAATGATGCGACCTATTGTTCGGGGGTGAAAAAGAACTGATCTACATGTCAACGAGATGTGCTTCTTGAGGTTATAACGGTCATCAATTGTTACACAAATGGTACATGCTGAATCCACTAACTGCACAGAAGACGATCCCATGTTGATGTGGTTCATGAGACGAGGAAGCCTGTTGAACTGAGACGTGATAAGGAGGACCTCGGTTTTGCCATCATTAAACTAGCTTATTTTGGGTCGTTTAATATCATGTGCAACAGTTTCCATCTTAGTTACTGTAGTTGACGTATGTGATTGGGGAAATATATTGGTAAATCTGGTTGTCGTCTGCATGTTGTTGCATATTGAGATTTTGATGTCGGATTAGCTTTCCAAGTGGTGATGTGTATAGACAGCATAGGCGTGTAAGAGTGGACCAAGCACAGGGTTTTGTGACACTCCACACTGCAAATGTTTGGTTTCTGATATGCCTTGTACAGAAATGGACTGTTGTATATCTTTGAGGTATAAAGACTCTAGTCGAATGCCTGTAATACCGAGCTCGGAATAAACTTGAAATTATGCTGGAGTCAGAATTTACGGGGGGGGGGGGCATGAACAAAATTGAGGTTCAAAGGGAGGGGGGCATGACAATTGTGATGGTCTGAAAGGGCCCCCGAATATTCTGCTCATGATTTGAACCAAAATTAAACCTCAGGAGCAGTTGTTTACCAAGTAAATTTACATTTGTATAAGTGTATGCCTCTCTCTCTCTCTCTCTCTCTCTCTCTCTCTCTCTCTCTCTCTCTCTCTCTCTCTCTCTCTCTCTCTCTCTCTCTCTCTCTCTCTCTCTCTCTCTCTCTCTCTCTCTCTCTCTCTCTCGTCGCCGTATGTCTCCTTCTCTCTTGCTCTATCTCTCTGTGTGGAGACTTTGTTGAACATTCAAACCACAGGAGCAATCGTTTACCTTGTACTTTGCAAAATTGTTCACTTCATTTACCTACCACACATTTAATTATTAGGCAGCCAATGGCCAAACGAATGTGTGTGTCTGCCAAAATATCTATGTATTAGTTAAAGCGTAGGTAATACAGTTGTAAAATAATTTAATGAGAGTACAATTTGGGTATTGAAGACAATTTTCAAGTACTTTATGGCTTCCAATAATGTGTATGGTTTGAAATATTATGCCGCTAAATGGCCTCCTACATGTCCTTATTTTTCAAACAATTGCCTACTGTGGGAGGGGGACACACCCTCCCCACTAGTTATCGAAGGGGGGTGCCGTTTCTGTCAAGACATAGGATTCAAAAAGAAAACTCTGCTGGTTAAGTTTTTCCAAGTACAGGTTACAGCCCAATGAGCCCACATCCATTTGTAAAGAAATCTCTATGTCTGATATGTATGGACACTGAAGTTGATTTCCACTGTTAGCTTACAGTGTGTCATATAGTGTACCATACTGTACTTCTCTGACGTGTATGGGGAGGGGGTAATGTATAATTGCATATTAAAATATGTGCAGCCGGGGGGGGGGGGTATGGACGTCGCCATCTTTCAAGCGCTAAATTACCTGTTAATCGAGATTTGTTTCAAAACATTAGCATGGTTGATAATATATGTGAAAGGGGTAAACTAAGAATGGTTTCTGGGATCGCCTAAGTCAACACGACATATATTGTGGATGGTCTGAGATATTCGATTACGATTCACATCGTCCGATTTCCAATCGTCCCAATATCCATATTAACATTCTTTATCGTTTCAAAATCACAAAAATGCATATGTCGTGGTGGGGTGAGTACCGACTCTAGTTTGGTCTCCGCTCGCTCTCTCTCTCTCTCTCTCTCTCTCTCTCTCTCTCTCTCTCTCTCTCTCTCTCTCTCTCTCTCTCTCTCTCTCTCTCTCTCTCTCTCTCTCTCTCTCTCTCTCTCTCTCTCTCTCTCTCTCTCTCTCTCTCTCTCTCTCTCTCTCTCTCTCTCCCGTCTCCCCCTCTCTCTCGTCTCCGTATCGAAACTTATTCAGTCATAAAATCATCAGGTTTCTGACAATTTCCAATACCTGTTACAAGAAAGACTGCAGTACAAGAATATTTGGTTAGCTACATGTATTACATCTGATGCCTTATACGTGACACGCACGATAATTGTCCAGTTTGCATCAGAGGGTGTGCCTCGCCTTCTGTACATGTGCCGTACGTCTGGCTTGTCTGTCAGTGTCACATTTTGCTTCCCCTCTTCAGTTTTCTCAGATGTTTTAAGAATTTAAACATAGTCAGTGTCTGATCGACAAAAATTCTTTCCACTGAAGTTTAGAAAACATTTAGTGCAACTCTACGTAAACGTCATGTTGATGCATCATACATCATCATGAGACGTCACATTGACCTCACACTTCGCTTCGCGCTTCCTTCAACGTCCGGTCGTTATGAAACTAGTTCGAAGGCTTTCGCTAGCGATAGCGTGGCCAGTCTTGTTTTACTGCGTAATCGTCTAATGTTTTCCAAATAATTATGAATTAATTTATCTTTTTGTTTACACTTTGGGTATTTTACTTGCTATTAGAACTCCCGGGCAACTCATATTTAATTTTCCAACCTTAGAATTTGTTCAATGATCGTCAGGTTTGAGTACTTTCCTAAGCCGGTCCCACAACTGTTATACTTATAAGTTATAGCTGGGCGTTGTGACCGGTAACCGGCTATTATCTACATCACTGCCTACTAGGTACGTCAAAAACACACCGTTCGCACATGTGAGCCTGATTTTAGGCAAAATATCGGGCTATTAGAGTGCATACAGGCCCTTTTGTTCGCTTGTATTGTTTGCATTTGGTATTTG